>NC_089318.1:2466738-2689238 GCF_036669915.1 Pocillopora verrucosa
GCTTATATTAAATCATGTATTCTGTTTTAGGCTGTCTTCAAATTCATTGGATTGACTTGTTCAATAAAATAATTTGGAAATTGTGTTAAAGATTAAAGATATATATATATATATGTAATATATATATATATATATAATATATATATATATATATAATATATATATACTATATATATATATATATTACAAAGTGTGAAAAAATAATGAAGTCTATGAGGTGAAAGTTAACTTTGTTTTTGTCAGGAATCTTGTTTATTGAATTCACAGTTAACCTTGTCAGTTTAACTGCAAGCACAGTTTTTTAGTTTTTTGCTCAACACTCGTGTCATTTAGTTTCAACGCTGTAACTCAGGTGCAAAATTAATGAACGAGCCCTATCAATTCTGAGATTAATCAAACTTAAAGTTAATGCCATCACCGCGATGGCGTCTAACTCTCCATCCACTGAATTACATAAGGAACATTTAAGTTAGTGTAATGTAAGAACGTCTCGTACACAGACTGTGACTTCATCACCTTGTCTTGATAATAATCGTACGCGTATCCTTTACGTAAAAAGGTCTGTTCTTGAAGTGGATGTTGTAACATATAGCGATCCTTGACGTGTCGCTCATGCAAAGGTTGAATTAATTTAGATGATAAATAATTTGCGGTTTGAGAATAATGACGCCTATTCAAATTATGTTATTGAAAAAGCATGTATTGCCAAACATAACTAGGATGTCAAGGAATCGTTCCACGACAAGTTGATGTAGTCAAATGGTCTCAGGTTATTCCTCTTTGTTCTTGTATTAAATAATTCCTCCGGTTCGTGTCATTACGGCAGTTTTTTTCTAAGTGCTCACTGAAGTATCTTCGTTATCACCGATTTATTTTAATAATTTACTCAATTAGCCGAGGAATTGATAGCAATTTATGACCAATACATTCCTGGCAATATTTTAAGTGTTGCTAATATCTCTTTGAAGCAAAAACAGTTTTGTGCTTTTTATGAATAATTTTTGGTACTAAAGTGGTTTTTTTTTTTTTATAGAACATGACAAAACGGAGAGAGAATTTATCGCTAAAACCTATTTGTGCACGTCCCAAAACAAAACGTGACTACAACAAGGGCTTGAGTTGAACAGTCGGGAAATATTCCGATATCCCAACTAAACAGTAAACAATTACAATATATCTCATTTGCTAGGACGCATTATTCAGAAACTCTATATCCTCAGGATTCAATATCCTTTGTTGTCATAGAAACCCTCAAAACTATGGATTTCAATGTATGCATATGATAGGGTGTTTTTGATAAAGTACTTGTTGTCCAGAACCATCACTTCCCAGAAGCTCAATCCAGAAAAATTACATCATGACATTGTTTGCCTAAACAACCTCGGTCGCTCTTTGGTCAAAAGGTTTGAATTGGTTTAGTGAAAAGGACCGATGTTCCAAGCCCGACGAAAAATTCTTTGAAGACTTGAACTCATTCAATTTTATTATTCGTCATTTTTAAAAGCTTTACGTGAGATGGCGTCAAGTTTGTTGAGAGTAGCCTTACTACTGTTCACATTTTTGTTTAGGAGTTCTGTGGGTCAAATTGGTAAGTAAATTGGTGAGCATTGATGAAATTTTTATGTGTTAGAAGAACGGTTGTGATATCTTTGCCTTGAAGAAAAATCATAGATATTAAATACCGTGATGGAACATAGGTTTCACTATCGAGAGATTTCGAGACACGTTAGTCTCAATAACTAGAGGATGAGCACTCAAAGTTCTCCTTTGATTTCGTCGGTTTTACTATATCTAAAATGCTGGTCGAAAAATAATTGCTTTGTGATTGTAGAGAGCAGAAAGAAACAGACAAGACTTGCTTGCGAAACCAGTCACCTTGAAAAGATTTTTAGTAAATTCTGTTCAGGAATTCAACTCCTTTGATCATAGAATCAAATTTCTTAAAAAAATCTATGATTTAGATTTGTGAAAAGTCTCTTTTTAAGCTGCATGTGGTCATGTACATTCTATCTGTGCTGGGAAGTGCTGATATGCTTCTGTTTACCTCTTGGCACGGATCAGTTTACTTCCTATCAAGTTGTTGTCTCGCCCTGAAAAGAAGTTGTTCCACCTAGAACTGGTGTTCAACAGTTAATACTAAGTTTTAATTCCTGAAGGGCTTTGGTGTGTTTTGACCGAGCAAATTAATAAGAAAATTTTATCGGAGGGCGCATGTTGAAATTTCACATAAAAAAATGTTGTTTGAAAACCATCATATTGATGCATTATTTCCCTTCCGCTATATTGCTTTTCGTCAACTTCTTAAAATTGCTTTTGAAGAGTATTTTCAAGTGAAATAATGTACAAGAGTTTTCAACGACTTTGCTTGGAAGGTCGTCAAAGTTTTATCTTCTTAATTAAGATCGTGTCCTGGTGAGAGAATTTTCAGTTTCTCTGCTTTGACGTCTATTGCATGCGTGATGACTTGAATATGATTGGTTTCAGATGAAACGTTTTTTCGTCTAGCATTTGAGATATTGACTCACTGAACTTAATACCGTTGTGTCTCTGGTTTAGTAGACACCTCAATCTTTCAAAAAAATCTCCTTTATAAACAGAAATAGATCATCTGTTTCAAATTGTTCGGGCTTTTAACGCGAAACGGCCTTGACCCTACTTGATCTGGCGACAGCACCACAAACATTCCCTTTAGCTAGAGTACAACTCAAAGAAGGTGGCGATACGTTCATCTATTTCTGAGCTATTTAAATGTCGAAAAAATAAGTCTTTGTGTTAATGAACAGGCGTTAAACTCTTTCGCGGGTCCATCCGAGACAACACACATATTATTAGCCATTATATGTCAGTGTCTTACTCTTTCATTGTAGAAATTTTCTCTATTGCAATCTTCATCATGTAATCAGAGCCATAGCCCAAAAAATATCACCTCTAATTAATTACGGCGACCTTGTTATCCCGGCCACTTTCAATTTTTTACGGAAACAGGGTGACTCTCGAAATTTTAAGAGTGTGTCCACGAGAGCACCTGAAGGTCGTGCTACATGTCATCCTACCGATTTCAATGAAACTTTGCCAGTTTGAAGGATCTACCCCAAACTCAAAACGACAAACTGGTTTCTGTTTTGGTTATTTCCGGGGGGAGATAGACCATCCCCGATTTTCTTGGTTATCACCGAGGAAATCGCTTCAAAATAGGTAAAATGTATGAAGCTCTCACTGCGATGGTATTTAGCCAATTACTCTGAGAGTTTGCACACATATTAATACAGTAAACGTCCGACGCTAGTATCAGTCAATTTGATTGACGGCTTGTCAATCAACAGAGGCAAATAAATGACTGTGTTTTTAGACTTTTCGATTCATCCAAATATCTGACAACTTTGAGGTCAATTATCTCCCCTTGCCAGAAAGCTACAACACTAATTTTAATTCCCCTTTATAATCCATCATTTCGTCTCTGAAAATCATCAAAAAAATCTTTGGGCACTAACGTATTTTTGTCTTGGATGCCTTTTAAAATCTGCGACTGTGACAAGTTTCTCTCAACTACACCTGTCACGCAATTCTTTCTCTCAGTGGTCACTTGACCATACAAACCTACATTTTTTAGCTCTTTGTACGAGACGATTGACCAAGAAAGCTAAAAAAAGTGAAAAACTTTCAAGATTTCTCGTAGGAATGGAAAATTCCACGTTTAGAGAGATGCATGTAGGCGAAAATCGATAGGAAAATAGTAGCGTTTCTCTCTTCTGTCGTTTACTACTTTGGAGATTTGCTAAAATCAGCAAATAGGGCTTTTATACAGAACAATAAAATTCATTAGTCTATAATTTGATTGTTTATTATCATTATCGCACAGTTCGCAATAAGGAAACTGTAACAGGAGAGGAGATTTAAAGTCACATGTCGCGTGCTTGTTGACGTACAAGTTCCCGTGAGTAACAACTTTGGCTTTTCGAGACCGTAGATGACGGGAAACTCTGCCCCCCTCATTTGAGAGGAAATATCAATAGACCCATAAAATTCATTAACTGCGCCATGTTTCCAGAAAATAAGACTTGAACATTTTTTTCCACTTTGCACCATCAACAAATTCCACGCAGAAATGGTATTTGTAGCGTGACTGCCTGATAGTTCTTGAGAAGTAAAAATTGTTTATCTGTTTTTTCAAGAAAACACTTCTAGAAAGTTCTTAAACCTTCTGTTGTTTTATTTTTTGACTGCAAATATTGTCTGCATTTGCCATTATTTTCGCTGAATGTCATGGCTCAGCCTAAAATCTTGCAAGAATTGATGTCTCACACATAAAAATTTAATCAGTTTGACTCAGATCAGTTTAAGCAGGCGTTTAGGCGGCTCAGAAAATATGAGATATTAACAAGTTAAAAATAAGCTCAGAGTAAGAAACCAAAAGAGTAACTAAAAGATAACTTTTTTTCAGCCTGCAGCCCTCCTGGAGAGTCTATTAATGCTACTAGTGGTCACATTTCCAGCCCCAATTTTCCCAACAACTATGACGCAAACAGGATTTGTACCTGGAATATCACGGTACCCAGCGGGAAAATCATCAAACTGACCTTCTTGAACTTTACCCTGGTAGCAGGTGAAAACGATGACTGTGCTGGAGCGGCAGCAGATAGTGCCCGAGTCTTTATCACAAACGTTGCCTCTCATGGGGGAAATCCTAACGACTTTAAGATCTGTGGTCAAAAGCTTCCCCCTCCTGTGTACTCCGAGGGAAATTTCATTCAAGTGAGATTTGAATCTCGCACCGGCCCTGTAAACAAAGGGTTCAATGCAACCTTTGAAGCGATAGATGGAGATTCACGTAAGAGCTTTTCTTTTACGGTAATTGATTAACCGGAAGTATAGAAGTGTACTGAGCATGTACCCCTATTAAACTGAGCGAGAATTTTGTTGAGTATATCATGCAAATGATAAAGTAAGCAATCTTTGAACAGCTATAGTCTGCAGAAAAAAAATTGCATATAGTCAAGCCTTTTACGCGAACACAAGCTGCTATATTTCACAATCGTTATATTGATTAAAGTATAAAACCGTCAACATACGGAAAAGAAGCTGTAGGTGGTATTCGAAATCATCCAGTTGACCACAATGGGCTGTAACCCTCATCAAAACTAGAACGGTTTTCGAAGAGAAAGAAGCTTTGTTAAGATTTTTCTCAGTAAATTAAGTTTTTTACAGTAAGTAAGATGCATTTTACTAAAGCTGGCAGTCTTTTTTTAGTGTGCCCAACAGATATGATCCTCAGTGAAACATCAGGTTCTTTCTCCTCTCCCTTTAATCCAAGAAACTATCCATTCAACCAGACATGTAGCTGGAAGATTATAGGGAAACAAGGATACCGTGTTGAGCTGACAATACCAGACTATAATCTTCAACGTTGTGATGGCACTGCTTGCTCGTGTGATTATATGGAAGTTCAGAATAGCTTCAGTGATGAAGTGCTGCCTGGAAAACTATGTGGTACACCAAGGAAAACTCCTGTAAAATTTTATTCATTGCACGAAAGCTTGAGGGTGCTGTTTGTGTCTGATGATGCAAACATGGATTTTGACGGATTTGAGGCAACTTACAAGCTGTTGAACTACAGTCCTCCAAGTAAGTGGAGAGAACAACTTCATGAGATCTCAGGGTTCGCTGAGAGAATATGTTACAAGCAATAAATTCACCCATACAAGTAAAGATAAGGAGCTTAGTTAATAAGAGTGGAAGTTCTCTCTGTTATTAACTCAGGGTGAATGCGAACATCTCTGATAAATAGTGTAAGCAGTGATGTACTGGGGAGCCATGCCAACCTTAATTGAATAAGGTGGTAAGCTTCCAAAGAAATTGTGATGCTCCGTCGTTCGAGGAGTATAACAAGATAATTTGGTTTTATCAACTGAGTTGATAATGTAAATTGGTCACCGTATTGAGTTTCAAATATTCATGTTCTTGCCTTGGGGCTACTCCCTTATAAAAGCCACATTGGAATGTATCAGCCTAAATAGTATGGTTTTGAGCCGTTTTGGTCTGTATAGATTTTGACCATTGGTCATAAGCATTTGATAAGCATTTTGATTGGTTGTTATTTATCACCTATTGGAGAACAGAGGCATAAATGACTTCACCATTTACAACAATTTGTTTCTTCATCTTATATGAAACAATCAGATTCCACGTTGCCGCGCGTCTGTTTAGGAAGAGATACCAGATGATGTCACACTGTGGTCATCAATGACATTTGGCAGCGCTTCGTGTACAACTCTTTTGTTCTTACCATGTACATTTTGACGGCATCCGTGAAAGAAATCATATATCTGTCACGAATCCATGTTTATTCTGGCCTGTTCCAATCGTTTTAGTTAGTAAAACAGAACGAAATAGCCAAGGGTACAATAGTAGCGGCGTAATGAAAAAGAGAGTGAGGTTTGGGTTTGGTCGGGAAATGAAGAAGTTGATTTCACAACATGACCCACCCCTCCCTCGTTTTTTCACTCCTCTGCCACTCTCGCGCTGTTCAATATGGCACTGCGTTCTACCAACTGAACGCCCGGAACATCCTAGACTTATTCTCCCACACTCACATGCTCCTTTTTCATTGATTACAGTTTGTCCCAAGGAAGCAATTCCTCTCTCAGGCAGCGGGAAAATAAGCAGCACAAACTACCCAAAGAGTAACTACACTGCGTCCAGAAATTGTACCTGGAACATTACCGCGCCAGCTGACAAAATTGTAAAGTTTACTTTTACTGATTTTGTCTTAAGTGAGTGTTCAGCCAATCATTGTTCGGATTCTTGTTCTTATGTGGAGCTTTATGATGGTGGGTCAACAAGTTCGCCTTTGCTGGGGCGATTTTGCCAGGGGTCGTCTTGGAATGAGACTCAGTTGTCGAGTGGAAACCAAATGTTTGTGATGTTCCACCCTGGACAAACAGTTGATCGTGGATTTGAAGCAAAATATGAATCCACAACGACCGGTGGTGAGTACCCTGTGAAGTTTATTCAGAATATCCTCTTTTATAATCATCAAACATTTTTCTTTCGCGAAATTGGTCATGACGCGTTAAGCCTCCGACTATGCCCCGACTTGCATGTTATTGATACTTTTTTATTTTTAAAAGACCGACAGACTTCCGCCGCTCGCCACGATCACGCTGAGTTACTCTCGCCTTCTTTTGAAAGAAAACGTATTTAACATTTCCCTTTCACGACTAAGGCAGATTTCTCTAAGTTCATTGATTTTTCTAAAACTGTGGAGTCTTGGTTAGACTTCGTTTGAATTACCAGTCCCTTAGTTACTGGTATATCTGAAAGTAATTGTGCGTAGTTAACACAAATTAAGGCTCTAGTACCTTGTTATTAAGCTAATATGTCGTGTCTGAAGGTCATCAAAGTATAGTGAAAAACAAGATAAATTTAAATTGATATATTTTAAGTAATTTTGCATTGGTTATATGACGCGAGCTCTGCTTATGGAATGGTGTCGTTACACTGCACGAGTTAAAGTGAACCCTTACTAAATTTCGGCTTTCTCACTAATTGGTCATCAGCAACGAATAGCAACATTCCATACTCCTGTTACACCATGAAATCATCAGAATGCAATGGTACAACATAATTCCAGTCGATATTTCAATTAATCAGAGCGTTCGTTGTATGTACAATGGTGAAATTACTTTGCAAAGATGGTTAAGAGTCATTCCCAAGTTTCGCACGGTCTGATGGGGAAACTAGGACTAGCAGAATAAATCTCGACTTAAAGTGCGTACTTTCCTCAGGCTTTCAAGCCAGACTTTCCCACCGACTCCTCCTCCGTAAATTTCCGTTGTGCTTGTGTCCCTCATATCTACCATCGGTATAAAAAAAATAGATACTGGCTTCAACTCCGTTTTGACACAGACAACGGCTCTCTAAAAGATATGACTTAAAAGGGTATAGCCCCCGTCAGGATTAGTTCCACCATGTGTCCTACCAAAGACAAAAAATGAAGTGGCGTTTACGACTTACTGACAATCGCCGAATCTTGAAAAGAGTATTCGTTCTGTAGGTAAAATGCGCTAAATTCTCTGATTGGCAGGCTTGTCCTTCTTTGAGCAAGATTGTCTGGACACGCACAATAATTTTCGATTATTGCATGCAGCTGTTGGGCCTTTAACTTGGAATACAGAACTTGCTGAAGGGGCACGGAACTGGTCCCAGTTTCTTTTACAGAACCGATCTCTACTTCATGAGGTCGACGTCTTAGACAGCAAAAATCTTGGAGAAAACCTTGGCTTTGTTTTCACCGCCCCGTCACAACCCATTTGTAGCAATTCAAGGCAAACATCCTGTGTCCTCTGCAGTCAGATTGTGACAGAATGGTATAATGAGATTTCAAACTACAATTTCGACACGGGCGCGCCCATCAACTCATCTGAACCGTGGCTGCATTTTACACAGCTGATTTGGAGAAGTACATCTGAGCTGGGTATGGCGGTGGCTTCCAGCGATGGATACCATTATTTTGTAGCTCGGTATAGCCCACGAGGAAATACAGGAAGATTTGCTAGAAATGTGCCACGCCTGAGGCCGACAGGTTTGTGAATTGTCCTCGAATGCGAAGACAAAGTCTTTGCCAATAACATACATAATTCAAACCAAACACACCACCATTCATGCATTTTAGAGTTTACCGTGTCACTCGTAAACTTGTTTCACTGGTTACTTAGCCTTTTTTGCTCTAAAAGTACTTTTATCCATTGAACTTGTGAAGGAATGACTTGCAAGATGGCATGCAGTATCTCAGGTTTTTTTTTCATAATATGATTTTCACAAGATGTTTTTCACATCCTATTTCAACAGAGCCACCGACTACAACAGCACTTCCATCTACAACCACTGGCAATCCAAATTCAACTTCAGGTAACACAGAGGGTAATAGAGTATTATCATCTGAGTTAATAACGTAAATTGGCCACCGTCAGAGTCAGAGTGAATCATTCGCTCTGGCAAAGGGCCTGGTACTCAGATGCGATTTAGAACTGTACCAATCCACCACCGATCAATGGTGGACAAGACTGCTAGGGACTTAGTAACGAGACACGGGCATGTAATTTAGGAGCTTCTCCAGGTACGGAGACTCCTACAAACTAAGATGCCCTTTTCAAGGATTCGGGTAAACACGAATGGATCGTTCGCCCAAGAATTAAGGAATTGGAAATGAGAGAGAACCACATTACGCAGAACATGTACAAAGGTTTAATTTTCAGTAATACTACCACTTTCCAAGATGAAGCCTGTTAAGCCCTTAGTGTTTTTTCCTTGCGTAGCATTTATCTTCACGTCAATACTGAGTAACAATGGAGATTTTAACTTCATTTTCCACATTCTCCCACGATCTTCTGTAGTGCCATTACCAACAACACCAGCCTGTAGTTTACCAAACCGCAGGACACCCAACCAGGAGGAGATCAACAATACTATTTCCATAGTTATTTTGAATGTTACTCTTCAAGAGGTTTGTCAAGTTTGTTTCACCTTCCACACCAAACCCTTCGAGTGATTAGCATCTAATTTCTCCTTACAACATCACCCCTCAACCATGCAGTAAGGTCATGAGAATAAAGAAATTATCAGCAGCTAAAGAAGTTGTTGATTGTTACACAAGTTCTCCTTGTCAGCACCTTAGAGCAATGTATAGAGAGCGGTATGGAGAATACCTTTACTGATGTTAGGGTGTAAAGGGTTGATGGGGACTTAGCTTGCATCGATATTTAACCAGGTCGATCTCTTACAGCTCATGCCTGGGAGATCATTTAACTGGTGAAGACAAGAGAAAGACAGCTTAAGTATCATGGCTTTTGCGTTTCAAAATATATCTCATTCTCTTAAATTTGATGAGATATGTTTTCTTTACGAGACAATTAATGATGGGCGCCATGATTCACAAAGCGCAAACTGTGGTCCTAAATCAAAATTGCATTTCTACGGAGAGTCTTTGGTGTGTGGTGGCGTCTGCTTAGGCGTTTCCCTTCAGGGGAGGTTCTTTACAGTATTATTTAATATGGCAAAACGAAATATCAGTCGTTCACTTTGCAAATATCATTGCAGTGGTGCCGAAGAGAAGATGAATTTAGACTACTACTTGCCAATTTTGTCACTGACTTTTGCAATGCTCAGATGGGAATATGTGCCAACCGGTAAGTAAATATGAGTTTTCACCAATCTTAGTTGATTGTCAAGTGAAATTTGATGTGTTCTCTGGTCTCTAGCAAGTTCAAATGCTAACGTTTACTAATATAAAATTAAGGGTAAATATAATAGAGGAATGAGACAGTCAAAGTCAGCTGTGCCTTCAGGTGTCAAATTCGGTCCTGTCTCGACAATCAGTGACATTGATAAATGCGACTGAATTTTGATGGGACAGCGGGAGGCTTAAAATCAATTTTGGAAGAGGGCGAGGTAGTAAAAAGGTTGTGGTGAGGGAAGGGGGGTGTCACCGACACAAACTTACGACAAAGAGTCATGCTCCTCTGTGCAGACCGTTTTCACACCGGCCTCAAAATAATTTGGAACCACTTGCGCCCCCCCCCCCTCTTTTGCCTCCGATTATGTTTTGCCTTGAAAACCTCGGATATCATTGTCAGTATCTAAGCAACTACACGCCTACTCCTCCGCTGACATAACATTAAACCTAACTTGTTATCAGTCGACTGTTGTTGGGTTGGGGAAGGGGGAAGAGGGAAGGTGTACAGTTGCCCAGATACTGACATTGATCCAAAGCCTCTACACTTATCCGATTACCCCTTTTTTTTCGTTAAGGTGCATTGTAAAATATTCTTTATCATCGCCATTTGCTTTCTGAAATGGAAATCTCTATTTAATTTCGTATATTCTACCACCAGTTCTTTACCGTCTGACGTGGATCTCATAAACATACTTCCTGGATTTCCAGTTGTAAACAGCCCCCTAGAGCTAAGATTCTACGTACGTCTGAAGGCTGGTGTAAATCAGCACGTTACGATAGACAGAGAAGTCCTTTACGCGATATTCGAAAATTTTGCTCAAAACATAAGCGAAGTTCTGGGAGTAGAATTTACAGGTACGCAAACTCTTGATCCAGATTACATTTTCCGTCATTCATGGCTCTTGTATTAGAATCATCTCTCCACGTTCTTCTTGCTGGACCTTGCGAATCTTGAGGTCAGCGGTTATGGTTCTGACTTACCTGGGTATGTCATGTATGGGGAATTCTTATCTACACAACACATATTGTGTCGCATACTTTAAATACATACGGTAATGTTCATGATAATCTTCCATACATGACGCTGACTTAAAGAATTGCGGGCTCTGAGAGGGGAGGTGTTTTTCTTTGAAAGCACATTTCGAGTTCAAAGCGTCAAAATTTAGGCAATGTGTAAAACTTTGTCCTTGTACTGTTGCTGCTCTTGCTTTTGTCATAATTGTTTTTCTTTCTTCCGTCGGTTGTTGTGTACAGCAGTATGATATTCTAGGTCATTTCTTGCTTGAACAATTTAAGAAATTTTTAGCCTAAATTATTTTAAGTTGTTCAGATTTAGAGAGACACATTCCTTCGTTCAAAGATTTTTTCATGCTTTATATGCAGCCGATGGAAACTTTACAAACTGGGGTCCTTGGGGTCAATGCAGCACGTCTTGTGGGCCTGGAACTCAGATACGATTCAGGAACTGCACAAATCCACCACCGATCAACAATGGCCAAGATTGCGAGGGACCTAGGAACGAGACACGGCCATGCAACTTGACATCTTGCCCAGGTAAAGGGTGCGTTTAAAAGATAAAGAGGTTTAAAATATGTCCTTTGCCGAATGTGTCCTCGTTTATCAGAAGCTATTGCTCGATTATCCTGGGTTTATTCTAACAAAAACTAAGTGTAATGCAATTTTAATGAGCGAATAAGATTTAATATTGATAGTAGGACAATGAAATCATAGTTTTTATGCGTTAACACTAAGAGTTGTTAAGGCCACTGAGGGTTCGAAGTTGCTTTTGTAAAGAAAAAGTTGGTCCATTAGTGCAAACTTGTTTTTACTGATATTATTTTGTTCAACGACCAGTCAATGGTAACTTCAGTGAATGGGAGAACTGGAGTGCGTGTTCTTTAACGTGCGGTCGAGGAGTACAGATACGTTACAGAAGCTGTACCGATCCTCCTCCGTCTCATGGTGGCCGAGACTGCATTGGGTCCAGGATGGAGACCAGGGAATGTGAACTAACATTTTGTGTGGGTAAGAAGGAATGTTTCAATTGATGTCTTCCTTCTATGCAAAAACAGGGCCAGTAGATAACTGTTTTTATCTTATTTACCACAAAAGTAAATTGTGCTTTTCCCACGTTTCTATAGACCAATTGGTAGCTAAAATATTTTTAAAAACTAAATTTGAGCAGCCGGAAAGAAAAGATCCTGACCTCCCGTTGTACTTCGGTTAAATTTAATCTGATCTTGACTCTCTTCAGTTGACGGCAACTTCACGGAGTGGTCACCTTGGACTTCCTGCAGCCTGACTTGTGGAAATGGAACCCAGAGTCGTTACAGAAACTGTACCAATCCTCCTCCACAAAACGGAGGAAGAGACTGCGAAGGACCTCGGAACGAGACTCGAGATTGCTTTGATGGACCATGTCCAGGTTGACATGTGAATTTCAGTCATATTTCCTTATAAGTCGAGAACAAAAACCTTTTGCTTGCGACTGATCATTATAATTGGTAACATTTACATTGTTGATTAGGGAAACGAACCTAACAGGTAACTTTCAATTTTGGAAATGAGAGAAAAACAAACCTGTAAAAATTGAGGCTGCGACGGTATTTAAATCCACTCTCTCCGGAGAAGCCACACGTCTGGCTTGAGGTATAATCTAGTTGTTTTTTCGTGTCGCCTTAAAACATTCTTCTCCAATTGAAACGGATAGAAAAAAAGAAGGATTGTAACTTGCTACTTCAAGTCAGACTTTTACAGATGATTTCAATTTTTCACAATATAATTCTTGGCCTCTTTCAGTTGATGGAAATTTCACCGAGTGGGGAGACTGGGGCAGATGCAGTAAGACTTGCGGAAATGGTACTCAGATTCGCGTGCGGAACTGTACCAATCCCTCACCGGCTTATGGTGGACAAGATTGCATGGGGCCGAGAAATGAATCGAGAGAATGCTACGAAGTACCATGCCCAGGTACATTTCGGACTGAATTCATTTCTACAAATTGTTGCAAGCTCAAGTTGTTGGTGGGACTTTCAGGACGGAGAAAGAAATTAAGGGATTGGAAAACTGAAACTTTTTCGCAATAAGGGAATTTAAATCTGTGAACCAAAAATTATCATTCTGGTAACAATTTCACAATCGCCAGACTTTCAGTCATATAGTCTTAGCTTCCCAATAAATGTTACGAGTTACCTCCGTTATGACGTTTCACTAAGTCTCGCAAGCAAGTCATCGTTACGCTTTCTTGAATTCGGAGGAGTTGAAAACGAGCATACCAGTGCTAAAGATTTCTTATCTCTGCTTCATATTTTAAAGCTGAAATTTTATCGTGCAATGCTTGTGTAATGGCCTGCAGGACTTAAGTTAATTTTTTATGGTTTATCTCGCGAATGATATGAGGTCAGTGTACATCGGGGATCGCAGTCAATTGCAAACGATCTAAATTCCGAGTAGAGCATGAGAAAAAAAACGTTACATGGTTTCTTTTGTTCTGTTTTTAAAGCCATGATGCACAACAAACAAGTCCTCATGTTGAGGATACCACTCCAAAGCATTCATGAATAAATTGATTTGTTCATGTCATTGACTTTTTCAGTTGACGGAAATTACACTGAATGGACAATATGGGGACCCTGCAATGAGACTTGCGGAAATGGATCTCAAACTCGGTACCGGTCCTGCATCAATCCGCCACCATCCAATGGTGGCCGTGACTGCGTGGGTCCGAGTAATGAGACTAGAGACTGTTTCATTGAGCCGTGTGCCCGTAAGTTTCACAAATCTAATTGGCTAGGCTACGGCACTTCCCATGAGGGATATCTGGCCACCACGCCTCCCACGAGAAGTGTCTGGCTTTTAACCTACCACTGAAAAAAATACTTCTCTGATTCTTGTTTTCTTTCTATTGTGTACCTGCAGCTCGATTGTATCCGTATGGAAGCCTCGTTGGTGACACAAAACTGCCGTCGTTTAATCTGTTCGGATCTTACTGCCAACAGGTTAACATTCCTGGTCAGGGATTGCCATTCTTCGTCAAGCAGCACAACAAAGTTGCTGTAAGTGGTGTGGAACTTTTTTTTCTTTGTTAAGATTTATTTGCTGAGGAAAACTTTACCTTAATATCATATGCTGTTGTCGCTTAGTATGTTAATGTTTAAAAAAAGAAATGCAAACTTCTTCCATTTTGCGTCGTTTTCTAGAGGAGGTCAGCAATGTTCACACATGGCTTTCATAACGCTCCTGAAATATTTCAAGTGGATAAAGAAAGTGAGGCTGGGAGCAAAACTATTCATTATAATTTTTATTCTTACCAACAGATTTGTCGAAATGGATTGTTACGCTTCATTACCCGAACCGTGATCAACTGGCCCGAACTGTTTCCAGGAATCCGAGCCTCTGGTTCTAACAGATTTCAGCGGTATTTTATCTTAGCGCCATTCTGGAGCTCTATCAGTCACTATCCTTTTCAAATCTCCGATATGAGCCAGGCGTCTCAGTTATTCTACCAAATCTACAGTAAGAACATTTTGGGTGATGTATCATCTAACCATGCAAGAGAGATCTTTGACCGAGTCAACAAAGACGTACAGAAATATCAAACAAGTCCCAGCATTCCAAATTTTAACGCGAGCTGGGTGTTGAAGGTGACCTGGGAACGACTGTATCCCAGTACCTATCCAACAGTTAACCTGGTAAGAAGTGTTTCATTCATAAAGTGTAAATGTAATCTTTCTCTGTTACTCGACGTAACTGGCATTGACAAATTCAGATAAACCTGCAAACCTATTTTATAATCACGACAAAACTGCAGTATGTGTCACCCAAGATGCGTTTCTATTCAATGACAATAATTTGATTTCAAAGACAATTCAGGAGTGTTATGGTATTTTGTCATACCCAACTGAATGATTAACCTCCAGATATAAAATCATCCCAGCTGCTGTATTCTTATTTTGCGTTTTCAGACGAACACGTTCCAGCTCGTACTTGCCACCGATGGGCAGCATTCCTTCACTTTGTATAATTATGCAGAAAATGGAATTCAGTGGGCATCCTCCACAGGAAGGTAAGCCAATTTTTTGCTGTCGCCATATGATTCATCTTTTTTCTCCTTTGTACAAAAATCCCAGCTGAGAAAAAAAAACTCATATCTCCTATATTCTATATCAAATTTCTCGTCTTGTTTAGTTTGTCTGTTTTCCCTTGTTTGCTCCTTGACTATGATGCCTCTCAACATTTCATAAAGTTTTCTGAAAGTTTGCTGTCACCCATTTCTACCCCTGAGTAGAGAGAGAAAAGTATCTTGGCGAAACGAAGACTTCTCAACCTGGATTCCAATGCATTGCCCTTCAGGACACCACCAAGTTTCCCGCGTGACCATTGTTTGCTGCCTTGAATCTGATGAAAAAGGTGCATAAGATGTTTGAAATGAATTCGTCTCATTTTTATTTTCAGCCGTTTATTTTCCCAGAATCAAAGTGGGCTTCCTGTGATGGGATATAACGCAGGAGACCAAGGAAATCTGCGCTTCTTCAATATACCTGGGTGAGAAAAAGATTTCAGAACCTTTTTTTTTTTCAAAACTCGCGAACAGTGTAATGCGTATTTAGAAATTTAGATATGAAAAAGAACAAAGTCATATAAACGTTGGTGAGAAGCACTTTCCGAAGTTTGAGCAATAAAAAGATCAGTGCTTCCTGAAGTGTTTCGAAGCCGCAGGATGCCCGTACGTCCGTTTGTACGTCCCCACTTCCGTGCTTTGGTCAGTCAGCCAGTTAGGGTTTCAATCAATCAATCAATCAATCAATCAATCAATTAAAAGAAATGAACTTTGATGGTGTTTTTCTGATGACATCAGGTCAGGTACTGTGGAAGCTGACATGGTAGATGAGCGCCTTGGAAATACAAACCAAAGGGGAGTATGGTTTTTCCGTTTGGATGTGAATCCTTTCCTAGACTTGCCAGCCAAGAAATGTTATACATGGATCCAGCAGCAGGCGAATATCCAAGTGCCTGCGGTACGGCCATGTCCATGCACATTGGACCAAGCTGTAGCAGATAAAAACTTTTACGTGGATTACAACCAAAAGATCGCAGGTCGTAGTAAACTGACGACGTGTGCATACTCGGTGCCTAGTCCAACAAGCCGCTGGGCACAGCAGTGCTGCTACACGGAAATCCCTGGAAGTGGAAACGTTCTTTCCATCGGGCCAACAGAGGGGGGCAATCCGTTTTTAATTGGGATACGCGGCCTTCCGATCATCACAGACTTAGAAGCGCACGGATACTGCTGTAATGCGTCCCTGTGCGCTCGATACTATGAGTTGCGACCCTCAGATACTTGTTCCCGTTACAGCAGCAGGCGAGAAGGTGAGCCTTTTATATTGTCCTTTGCAAGAACGCATTCCGGTTCCACTCATACTACATTGCAAATTTTCACTGCCGAAAACTAAAACTTCATAATGATGGATTCATCGAGTATCAGGTAAGCACAAGCAATTTGGTTGGACAATGAGACTTTTCATCTCTTGGCGTAGATACTGAAGTAGATTATGACGTCGTGAAGCCTAAAGTGCTAACAATTTATCTACCAGATCAAGTAGTTATTTGCAGTTTCATGATGGACTCTTGGCTGGTAAAAAAACAAACCACATCGTATATTCATTTGTTGTGTTCTCTATATATCTCCACAGCCCTTATATGGGGAGATCCTCATTTTGTCACTCTGGATAACAAAATCTACACATTCAATGGCCTTGGTGAATATACGATGATTACCATTGACAACGTGGGATTTGAGCTGCAGGCACGCACCAAGAAGACCAGCGGTAGGGGATTGGGAACAGTGTTTTCAGCAGCAGCTGCTAAGGAAGCCAACACGGCTGTAGTGGAAGGGCGAATAAATAGCCAAGGTAATCTGATTTGTATTGCTTTTAGTCTTGTAGTCTGATCATTTGCAAAGGTCAATCCTGTAAAGGGACTGCTATTTCAACAGCTTGAGCGGAAGCCGTTATCATATTTTACTTAAAGAGTTGTTCGTCAAACGAGTATTGTAAGTCTGGTTCGTGAGATCTGATTGGCCAACTTTGCTGTGAGGCCATTGGCTGTAAGCTTCAAGGAGCATATATCATTGTGATCGGCCAGTTTCGATCCATCAGTTCTGTCCACTGTGAATTGCTTTTTGCTTGCTGTTGCCGGTCGTGCCGCAATGGGTATCCAGCTAAGTTTATTTTTAACATACTTTAGTAAAAGGAAACAAATTAGCCACACACAACCCCGTTTATGTAATTTCCAAATATGAAGAACATTTCTATAGCAACTCAACATTATTAATACAATAGGTTTTCCCTTCAAAAAAAAATTAATGAGCTTAAGCTGAAAACTAATGAGGAATAACCAGACCATAGGTTATCAAAACAAATGTCAAAAAGTGTTGGGAAGAGTAAATGATCGAAATGGTTTATGTTTGCTCTATTTATGTCCAAATTCATTTGTACTTTGATTTGAGTTATCGTTTTATGCCTATTTCAGGTGACCTTGAGGTTTTCGCGGCAGGAAACCAGCAAAATATCCAAGCTATTTCAGAGTTTGGAACGCTGATTCAAGACTCAAATATTACGCTGATCAGAGGGACTTCTGACTCAGTCTCAGCTGTCTTTCCATCCGGGATCTCAATCACCTTCTCCCGGATTTCGGACGCCTTAGCCACCACATTCAATGGGCCGGTCAGGTTTGTGAACCGCACTAAGGGACTCTTGGGGACGTGGAATGATGATCCTTCAGATGATTTCACGACTCCTTACGGCACAGTGCTATCAGCTGATGCGACACCCCAACAAATACACTACGACTTCGGGTTAAAATGTAAGTTCTCCAGGATAAATTTAAAATACGGTGCAACGACGCGCACAGTTCAACTTAGTAAATTTTATATGTAGTTTCCAGGAAATTCGCGTTAAAATGGAGAAAATCAACTCCGATGGTAGCTATTTCTGTGTTCTTTCCGCTCCTGCGAAAAAATTATGCGTCACACCATGATAAGATCGCATGACAAATAACAGGCAGGAGGGGATTGGCTATTAGATAGTTTCTGTTTGTTACAAGATCGGACCCCGGTCATCGTTCTAAAGTTAGAATCCTTGTATGCAATTTGTCCTACAATTGAGAAGAGTATGGATTGACGTTTTTTATGTCTCACATTAACCAACAAAACATAGCCTTGACACCAAGTTGCCAGAAGAACTTGCTTGGTGTTACAGAACCTTACACACTTAAACTGCCTTGATTTAATTACCAGCCTCATCTCCTTCCATATCGGTCAAGAGGAACTGAAAGAACATAACTTATAGATTGTTTATTCACATCACCTGTTTGCCGGATAATGTCTGATTATTATTTTCATGAATTCCATCTTGCAGGGCAAATAAACGCCTCCCAATCGCTGTTTACATACCAAGCTCACGAAAGCCCTGCGACCTTCATAGATCTCAGCTACGTGCCAATGTTCATTGACAACATCACATGGACAAATGATTCCTTCAGACGACAGGCAGAGAGTGTCTGTGGCAACAACATCCTATGTTTATTTGATGCAGCCGTGACTGTTAACTGTTCTTTTGGAATGTCAACAAAAAAGCTGGAGGAAAATAATATTCAAGCAAACAACAGGCTGGGTAAGTAGCGCACCATTTCGGAACAACCAGTCCTTACAAAAGATTGGCCTCATGCATTTGATGAAGAGTGCGTCAGCCTAGGTGGGACATTCAAGATTTCCATACAGTCAAGATTTTGCAAGAACTCCTGCTCTTAGTTTCAAAGTTTAGTCGTTATGATATTTTGTTTATTTCCCCACCTGAAAAACTACCTTGCTCTTGCTCGATTAAGACTTTAACAAGACTTGCTTTTGACAATTCTCTCGTGATTTCATCACAGAAACTTTCCCACCACAAATTGAAGGACCACAAGTTATAAACGCTACTCTGAACGAAACAGTTGAGTTGAACATCACAGCTCGCCACAACATCAGCGACTCGTTTGTGTTTACCGTCAAATTTTTCCCAGACATGGAAGTCGTCTCGAATACCTCGCTGGGTCTGGTCGTTCGATGGCGGCCTACATCCGTAAAGAAGGTATGTAGTGTTCTAAAAATCAAACTTGCGCGTAATCTAGTAGTTTTATGTAAACTCGTTCCTCTTCTAAATGGAACACCACACTAAGAAAAAACAATTAGTTCATGGTTCGATAGCCTATCTAATTTTTCTTTTTTCATCATGGACAGGTAGAGCCTGTGTTTATCGTTACTGACAGCAGTAACTCGTCATCAGAGCTCCGCCCTCTGATTCGACTTTGCCCGTGCCAAAATGGCGGCAATTGTGTGGAGGACGACGATGTTCAGCGGCAGCTGGACAGCGGTGTAAGATTCATCGTTTTATCATGCGCCTGTCCCGCAGGACTCACAGGAAAGTTTTGTGAAAGTGATGTTGACGCTTGCGTAGAGTTCAATGATCCCTGTTTTCCTGGAGTTGTCTGCACTAATGTTCCGTTATCTATCGATAAAAATGGATACACGTGTGGTCCATGTCCAAGCGGTTACCATGGTGATGGAGCTTACTGCATCGGTACGTTTAAAGAAATATTCTTAACTAGCTCTTAACATGTGTTTGTCGCGGAAATACCTCTAAAAATGAAGATTAATTTTCATTTCCTTAATACAAACTTTTTGTGAAACCGTTCGTTTTGAATACATAAAGATCGCTCATGATTCCTCATACACCTAGATCATGCTATTCGACGCCAAAAATATTTAAGACGAAAACAGGATGATCGGAATTATTTTCTACTCGCCACGAAGAGTAAAATTACAATTAACAAACACTCGAGATCGTGTGCTTATCTACTAGTGAACAATTCCGTTGTCAGTTTGTAACTTTTTAAAAATTGCACCAAAATTGGTACTGTAGTCATCATAAAAATACGGCCTTCTTCTTTGAGACCGAGAAGCACGTCTTTCAGTCCTCAACCCGACACTTTTTGTTTCCCTCAACAGATAATGACGAGTGTGTGGATCACGTGAGCAGGTGCAGCCAATCATGCATTAATACTCCGGGTTCATATGTGTGCAAATGCTATCCAGGATATACACTCGACAAAGACGGCGTCAGTTGTAATGGTACGTGACGTCAGTGGGGGAACCTCGGTTTTTGATCAATCGCTCGATTTTAGAACCTTATTTGTTAATGTTCGGTTGTGCAATCGAAACTCTGCATTCTTGCATCTGGACATGCCATATAGGGCTAATTTTGACAGCTTCATCTCCCTCAACAAAACAAAGCTTTAAATTGGCAACTAACTATAACAAATAATGTACCATCGAGGTTGCTATCGCCCAGGCTCAAGAGACATTTATATAAGATAAAAAATATTATCATTCCATCAGATATCAATGAGTGCATGGAAGCCAATGACTGTATGCAGCGATGTACTAACTATCCCGGTGGGCGGAACTGCTCTTGCTTCGAGGGATTCCAGATCGACCAGGCTGATAATACAGCGTGTATACGTAAGTACCACACATGTGATTTTGGTCCACTGAATAAAGTCGATTTGACTCGTATATACCTTCCTCTTAATCTATAAAGATGAACACCAATCATATAAAGAAAGCTTGAAAAAATATCTTAGTTTCTGATTTCTGGTTCCATTTGAATAAAGCTAGGATCTTGTATAACTTACTCTGAATTTTTTTGCTTCCCAGCAATGGCAAGCTGTAATGTTTCGAAAGCAGGCTGCCAGCAGGTTTGTGTGGAGGAACAAGGACAGCCAAAGTGTTCGTGTCACAAGGGTTATCAACTCAAAGAAGACAATCAAACATGCACTGGTAATTGTTTAAACTAACAACATTTCCATTGGAATAGTATCTAGTCCCTAACAAGACCACGAGCTTGATGCTGCTGAAATTCTTAAGGAAATGTTGCTGACCGTCTCAAATTGGCCACTGATTTTTCATCTAAAGACCGTTTTACTTAGGGGTTTTATTTTCTCCATGAAATCAGAAAGTTAGCGACCCTGTGGGGAACGCTTTCAAGATGACCGATAGGATTTCATTCCATTGTCAAATCTGTATTAATAAATTATCTCCATTATTTCTTCACCTAATGCATTTTGTCGTTCCAGATATTGATGAGTGTAGCACACATAGACACCGATGTTCACAAAACTGTCACAACAATGTGGGGAGTTACACTTGCTCTTGTGATGCGGGTTACAACCTGGACTCAGACTACATGACGTGCAGTGGTAAATATCCTCTCTTTTGGCGGTGGAGTGAAGGGAGTGGGAGGGGGGAGTGGGGAGTGGGGAGTGGGGAAGGAAATGGAAATCCATCTTTCGATCTAAAATCAATGGATTAAGAATCAATCCGTGGATGGCCACTTCTGATCTCTATTTATGTATTTACTTATTTATTCATTTACACATTTCTTCTTCTATTTCCCTACTTATTAAGTTTGCTTGGTAGAAGAATTTGGTAAAACCAATCATAGCTACAGAATATAATACACAATTCTCTGATATATGTCTTTTTTCCTTTTCAGATATCGACGAATGTGGTTTGATAGATGTGGTGTACTGCGCTAATTCCTTGGAGTTTTGTATTAACACCATAGGATCATTCTATTGTGAATGTCAGCAGGGATACCAACGTGTGAACAACACTTGCAGAGGTTGGCCTTTATTTATTATTTTTCGTATTGTAAACCGAGTTTTAAAAATAGAAAATTTGTCTCCCTTTACACTCCATAGAAGCTCTAAGCAGGAAAGGTTACGTTGTACAAAAATTGCCCCACTGAATGGCGAATTGCGCTCTAGCAAATTCATAAAAAGAAAATTTTAAAAGTGACTTGGAATTTTTTTATCGTAAAATACGTTGTGGTTCGTCATTGTGGTAAATAACACTTTCAAAAGAGAAGTAATAATCATTTTTTTCATGATGTGGTCGCTGTGGACGTGGGTCACGACGCTTCAACTGCATAATGCTGGTTATCGACTGAAGAAGACCAGCAGTATGCTGTCGAAATGTCACGATCTGCATACGCAGTGACCGCATCGTGAGAGATTATACTTCTGTGGTGGAATTCTTTGATCATATGCCCCAATGAGTAATTTGCAAACAGTTGCTTAACATATTATCGTTTAAACGACCATTTTATTTCTTTTTTCAGAAATCTATCTAACCACAGGGGAACCACTTTTCACAGAAAGCCCAGCCACGAAACCTAGCACAACTGATCGGGTCCCAGAGGATGCCTCTAATAATGCTGTTGTTATGACAATAAGAAATACAGATATATCGGAGGTAAAGCCAAATCTTTCATCTGGTGTAATCGTGACTCGTTTTTAGTGCTATTGTCATATAATTGTTTTAAAATTTTTTTAAGGTGCTTCAGGACAAAATTAGTTTAATGAATAAGGAGAAGGCAGAACTTTTCCTTAATTCCTTACTATTTAGGAGTAACTTACCTTTGTACAAATTACAGTGGGAAGATGGAATTTCTCAGTTGTTTGAAGATATCGTTGCCCAGGTTGTGGTCGAGTATTGTCAAGAGAATGAGAACGAAAACTGCCTTCATTCTAAACTGAGTAAAAGGTAAGGCACTGATTGGCCGCAATCGCATGAACGAGGCCGGTGTTCTTTACCTGGCGAAAGAAAGAAGGTTAAATCTTAATGAGTGACAAAATCAAGAATTGATCGTTAAGAAAAGATTACTGATTTCTGTGATTCTGTGTTCTTTAGGAATTCTTCCTTACACAGTTCAAAAGTCTTCATACTACAGTAGACCAAAAGATGATAGAATCTAGATGAATTTTTTTGTTACGAGAAGGAATTACCAACTAAGAACGAATAAGCAACAACACATAATAAAAATGTGCAAAGTATTTGGTGAAAACATGTTAATGGGATTAAAACTTAATATCCCTGAGAATGTGTGAAAAAAAACTGTGGCATTATTTCCTTAATAGTTACTAACATATTTGTTCATTGATTTAATAAACTGCAGGTCGATCACAACAGAAATCCTAGCCACAACTGTTCATGTGTTGAAACATTATCCACAACAAGAGCAAGCTGATTTAGTCATAGCTTTCTACGTCATTCTTCATTCCAAAAATCAAGAAAGCTACCTCATGACCAAGGCTGCACTCTTGCAGGCTCTCAAAACGTCATCAGCCAGACTGTCAGCCAGAATTAATAAAGAAGTTTACAACATCCGGGCATTTGATGCAGATGAAGCAAGTCCGCCCGCTCGTGAGTCCCGGATAATTGCGTCACATATGAAATGGATCATAATTGGTGGTGCATCATTAGCTGCAATCGTTTTTGTGATAATAGGGAGCGTCGTTGCTTGCAGGTAATGCGGCTGTATTTGAGTGTTAGTAATTCTTCCTTCTGTGCTATCCCTGGAGAGATGAAAGGTGACCTGTTTCTTATACAAATATCGACTGGTTGCACAAGGCAGCCTATTGAATATTTAGACGCCAAATTGCTCTTTCGACAAGATTATTTAACTTACAATAGCCACTCTTGGGAAAGAGAGACAATTTTTTTATCACTTCCAGACAAACGATTCATTCTTTGTTTTTTTTTCTTTTTTTTTATCTCCTGTACTGAACTTATCAGCTCTTATCAGTTCTTAACTTATAATTGAAATCGTAACCTTTTTTTTTTTGTAATTTTACTTTTTGTCTTCTCTAAGACGGAGACGAGCCTCCAGGCAGCTGAATAAACGTGAAAGGAAATCTGAATTCATTCTGCAGCAATGGGCTGGGAGCCACGAGGGCACTGTGTTCGGATTACCAAATCAAGTCACTGAACTGTAGAACTTGTCACAATTTACGATGACAATGCAAGGATTAATGCCAGTTACCTTTTTACACAATTTAGCGTGATTTTACAACAGTAACAACAGTCACTGGTAATTTACAGAGTGATTGTGAAACTAAAATGTGAAACATAAGACATTCATATCTAATCGAAATAAGATAAAACATAGGACTAGACCCTTTGCCTATTTACGTCGGAAAACCTAATTTCTCCCCCAAGCCTCGCTTTCAAGGTACCAACTAGTGAATTTTGATGGGAAAGTGTTACCAAGACACTAAAATAAAAATACTCCTTAAAACAAAGCCGATCGGTAAAGGTTCATGGAGATTTTAAAGCAAACGAAGCTTTGGGGGGGAGGGGGGATTTCTTGAATTGACGTGATCGTGCATAAGAGCTATTGATAGACAAATGTAATCACAGAAATACTTAATTCATCAACAATAAATAAGCCTTAGATGAAAATTAGAACGGAGGCCACCACTAAAACAACGGTATATCTCAATGCATGCATTTCTACAGAGTTGGTTACATACTACGCAACTTTTGTGAATTGTAGTGTACGAATAAATACAATTGAAATTGTCCTTATCCAGAATGAACGCGAAAGTTATGACCAACAATTAAATCAGCAAATCTGTCATTCCAGCCGAAGCAACTCTGTGCTCGGGGAAATCCTGAGATATTGGAAGAGTGTGCATATGCGGGTAAAGTTCTCTCAGGAGCCCAATGGCCCACATAAATTCACCAGGACTTATCCCGCCTTCAATACTATTCAGCAAATGAGAATATTGTTACTTCACCTGTATATGAGATGCTCAGCTATGGCAGGTTACAACAGCAGTCTATCGTCACATTTTTCCAGATTATTCCCTATCATCCATTTACACACCTGAGAGGAGAGGAAGTCATTGTAAGATTTATCTATGCTGTTCAAACGCTCCGTGCATCGCCTCGGCTAGTAGTGGAGCGCAAACTGCCCGGCGCGCAATCCCTCGATGTAGCTAGTCTCTAAGCCGTCACGTCTCTGCTTACCTTCTTATCTTAAAATTCAGGTGACGATGTGAATTTTTTTTTTGGTATTACTTCAAAGGTTCTGATCGTTAGTTATTCATTATGGGAAAGGCTCTCGAAATACAATTTATGATGATCTTTTATCGGAAGAAAGATCTTCAGAACAAGAAAAATCGTTAATAAAAGTATTCAGTTCGAAGACTCATTATCAATAAACATTAACTCAGATTAGTATACGCTACCAAGCGCTCGCAAGTGGTAAGGTGGTTGGCTCATTTTGCCAGATACTCGTTCCTGAAGTGCCAGCTACAGCAATTAGGTGAAGCGGTAAGATGCCTGTCTTGACCTGAATGGATTGTGACATTTACTGCCAACTGTTTTTTTAGTGTACTGTAAACCTCGTCTGCTGAGGTCAGTTTACCTTATTTGATATTAAATTAATTGGTTAGATGATTACATCGTGGTCACTTACCGCCGGATGCATAGCGACGCCAAAGAATACCGTGAGAACTGAACAATCTCAGTGGTTCACAATAGTATTGTCTTAAGGTTCGTTTTAGCTCGTATGATTTAAGTTTAATGAACGTCTTTTTTTAGCTCTTTAAGTGTTTGTGTTCTGGTTTACGTAGTCAAAAAAATGATTTTAAATTTATTTAAATTAAGACATGACTAGTTTTGTATATTTGCTAGAATGACCCACTATCGAAAAACGGTGAGCAAAAGTATCAACAAGGGAGACTTACCAGTGTAGTGACCATGCAGCGTGGTGACCGTGGGAGCAAATTTTGCAACGTGCGCATGCTTTGATCATATGATCGTCACGTAGGGATATTCCCATTAAAGAAAAATTATCCGGTCAGGAACCTGTATTTTGTAGACGTATTATATTGAAGTGATATCATTATCGTGAAAAGTGTTTTGCCCCTTAGAAAATTTTTGTGTAAAGGTATCAACTTTTCATTTTACCTCTTGTCAAGATTCAGGTTAAGGTACATTAAAAATGAGACTATTCACTGGAAACCGAATAAATGCCTCATTTATGATGTAATTACGATCAGCAGACACAGCGAGGACCATTACATTTTAATAAACGACGATCTAAGCAATATCATTTTGGCAAAAATTTAAAAACACTTAATTCTTACCGGTAGGAAATCCGACCTAATTAGTTAATGGTCGATTTGGGAAATGTAAAAATTTCGTTCATTGCAATCTAAACTGATCCAAAATTGAAGAGAAGTCTTTCAAGGGACATTTAAATGAAAAAATTCAAATTTGGGCACAGTTTTTTCCATAACTTGATATGGTATTTTAAAGTTTGTTTTCAACTTTCCAAGTGAGCTGCTTCCGTTCTTGTCATAATCAGCTCTCAAGGAATAATTTTCAAGTTCTCAACTTTTATCAATAATTGCAATTAAAAACAAACTGAACACAGGCTCTGCTCTAATTGTTTCAGGCGCCAAACAACTAAGACACAACTATGAAATAAATTCTAAGAGACTCCAGGCGGCATATAAAGGTTGGTATTCGTTAAAGAAGGAAAAATATCATTTGCTTTAGAAATGACCAGTGATATACGTTTACATAAAACATTCATCATAAAAAATTCCACTTTCCTAGAATGAAATTTTTTTGCTCTTTAGTACGTTTTCCTTAGTGGTCTGACAAGAAATGTTGAAATGAAATGAGTGTCGGTTTAGTGTTGCGAAAACAAAATCAAATCACAAAGGACAAAAAACAAAGACATAAAAATTCTGAGCGAAGGAAGAGGAATGAATTTGATATTTACTACCTCACGGGCAGAAAAACGTCACTGAGCAGATGGGAAAAGGCCTAACTGATTTGCATATGATTGGCTGTAAGGATGACGCAAGTTTCGACCAATCACGGAGCAAATTTCTAATAATGAATTGCTTTAAACTCACACGTCAACACCGCACTATTTTAAGCCAGCGCGGCTTGTTTTTTTTTAATTTGTTTCAAGTGTTTAGTAACTGACGATATCATTTAACGAATACCTTTTGCTAAAAATAAGAACAACATTTGCAAAGTGTTATCAATGACGTGTCTAAGATACTTGAAGCTCTCTACGCTGTTGTCATAAATATGGTGTTCCCATTTATGCAATGTCATGATCGTGAAATATCAAAGAATTGGTAAATCATTGAAGAAAATGTATCTTTTTAGTTTTTTTAAGTGTTATTATTTCACGAATACCTTGTGCTAAAAATAAGAACAACATTTGCAAAATGTTATCAATGACGTCTCTAAGATCCTGGTCGCTCTCTAAGCTGCTGTAATGAATATAGTGTTCAAATTTATGCAATGTATCTTTGCTAGCTCCTTCTCATTATTCTTTTTAGTCTAAAGATACCTGCAACGAAAAGTCCTGAGTTACAAAATGCAGTTTTATCATAAATATAATTCATTCAAATAATTATTTATAATTTGTGGAAGTTGCTCTGTTTACGATAGTGTAACTCCTGAAATATAAAAAAATTCTTCTTTCTGTAGTAGGTAACTTTGACTTTTGGAAGTTTCACTTTTTTTGTTGCATTGTGCTGTGCACAATTTTTTCCCGTCTCTAAATGTTCTTTAGCATGTGTTTTATATTTAGCGCTTTGAAACAGGTCAAGTCACTGCGTTGTTTTTATCGGAACAGCGGTCACTGAATTCAAATAGTGACTGTCTAAACTCATTGTGTGCATTCACTAGCCTTTCGTCAACAGTCTTTAAGCCAGTAGTTTGTATTACTAACGGTTACAGCAGTGTTAATAGTCGTTTGCAGTCGCTGGAACTCTCATTATTATTTAACTCGATGCCATATCTCTTGAAAAACGTCTCGACAAAGATGAGTTTACAGGGCTGTTTATTGCCATGGTAGTGTAACTCAAAAAGCTTTCGATAAATCTTAAAACCATGGAGCACTCGATACATAACATACAATGTGTTTTTCGATACGATGCAGTTAAAACATAAACAATGACAATAAAAGCAATAGTAATGATACACCAATAATAAGTATAATGACAAGAGTAGCAAGGACTGTAATAACGATAATAATAGTTTAGTTGGATGCCAAACAAGGCAATACAATTTTTATGGCCGCAGAATATGGCGGTTAACTTCAATGAAACTGAAATTTTGATCTTTCATATATACTTACGAAGAATGAGCGGCGCTGAAAGAAGGGAACCCTTAGCTTTTATCTTCAAGTCTTTCTTCAGCTGAGTCATTTACGACGCATTTACTATTAATCGCTGCTATTCACTTGCTGAACACGAATCAAATTGAACAATATCTGAAATAATTCATAGACGGGCGGTTATACAACATATCGAATAGATTTCCACCTCCGGCAATTATTTATATCGAACACTGAGTTTTAATGGAAGTCTGAATCAGCTTAGAGGCGCTAAAAACCGGTATTTTGAGACAAACACTGGGCAGCGGAATATTTTTTATCGTAAAGGAGACTTCATTTGAAAATGATAAACAAAAAATGAACGAGAGTAGCAGACGATGACGAGGAATAGTGCAAGTGCAACGATGGATAAGAAGCTAAATTTTCAGGGTGTATTAACAGCGACAGAGCTCTCAATCAAACTTGAACCAAACTACTTCCTCTCCATTAAGAGGTAATTTCTCGATTATAATAATAAGTTTTCTTTGACGCAAACAGCTTCCTTTAGGATATTATTGACTGTTTATGGTTACCCGACCATTTTATCCTGTTTTTTTGTTACCTTAAAACACTTCGTATAACTAAGGAAATAAAATCTATTTTGTGACAGCAATTTCATTTAGTAAGGAACTAAAGAAAAGCGTGAGTAAAATAAATTTATTAACGAGAAAATTTTTATTTTAAATGGAATTAGATATTCCTCATTCGAATGCTACACTTTAAATGAGAGAAACAAAAGGAATCATCTCTGACTTCCAGTCATTCTTTACACGAAAATTATAGATCTCTTCTCAAACTAGAGGACTGAAAATAGGATTTAAAAAACTTGCTCGAACGTGAGGATACACAAATTTTTCACCAGCTGTTTCACATTTTCCTTAATTTTTTGAAACTGTAGAGTTTAAGTCTTTAAAGGCACAGGATTTTGATGAGGAATTTGCGCTAAATAGATCTCCACTGAAACATTAAAAGCCGTGTAAAGTTTACTTTAAGTGTTAAATGTCAATATTGAGATAATCAGTTGGTTTTGTTTTGTTTCCAACCTGTAACAGGAACGTCAACATTGCCAATATATTTCACCTATGCAAGCTTACGTAATAAAATCGGATATTTCAGACCTTTCGCGAAAAGTATTTTTTCCCTGGCTTCGTCTACTCTTGACTTTTGCTTAAAGATCAATTTGCTGAATTCAAATGGCGTTACTACGGTACTACGGGGAAGTCGTAAAAAAGCATCAGAAATATTTAAGAAAACTGTTTACCATCAAAACAAGATAAAACCATAGGACTCTTAGTGAGTTAACATTCAGCTAACGTTCCCAGGTTAAAAAAAGATCTTCAAGTACTGCAACTTGTTGAAATATCGAAATATATCAATGGTTCTGCGGCTGAAAAGTATACTTTATTGATCGTGTAAACATTTCCAATTTACCCTTCCGCTTGTCGTTAGAGATTATTCAGCTAGACTGGCCAGTTTTTCGATACCACTTCACATTCAGTTTATTTTTAATCTGAGCGTTTACCAACAACAATTAAGAAAAATAGTAGCATCTAAATAAAAAAATTAGCTGATGCGATGCACGTGTTGAATAAGTGGATTGGAAAGCATCCACGTCCTGATCACGTGCTGCAGACGTATGTCGTGGGAATACGAAATGACTATAAATATAACAATATAAATAAAATGATGCGTGTAAAGATGTTAAAAGTGCGTGGTTGTCCAATCAGAAGCTCCCTTTGCCGAAAGTATATTTCAGTGATATTCTATTCCTAAAAGAAATGAATTGCTAAAAATTCTTTCCTCCGAATAGTTTAGACATAAAAAGGTGATCGGGGTTAGCTTTTCACTGTCCTGTTCCGTAGGAGTTCAATTATAGCGATTCTTACATGCTAAAGTGTGAAACAAAGGATTTTTCCTAATTAATTTATGTAAATATTTATATTTATTTTGGTCTATAGTAACCACTTAGAGAGATAAGGAGAGCTCTTATGTCTACAAGTGAGGGCTATTGAATCAATACTATTTTGACAAGAGTTAATGACGTTATGGATATTTTGCAGATGATACTGATCGATTTCGACTCCATAAATTTCGCTGCAACGAAATCAAAAAGCACATTCATAGACACTAGCCAAAGAAAACAGATCCGAAATTGGAGAAGTCTTTTCAAGAAGCGAAGAATTTCAAGTAAGTGAAGAAATTTCAGTTTTAATTTCCAGTCAAGTCAGATAATTTTATATCATAAATTCGTTACGTTACAGCAGCTTCTTTTTCCGTTTTAAGATTTAAAGTTTTATGGTTAATTTGACACTTTCTTTTTTTATTGATAAATAAAATTCATAAGTTTTATGAACATTTCCTTTTGACTCAGTTTTAAAAAAAGATAGCAATACTTTATTAGCTTAGCATCTCGTGAAGATTACTAAACTACATGTTTTTTGAGAAACTCGGATAACATTAGATAACGAGATCGCAAAAATTGCAGTAGTTGCAATTTGATGTATCTGTAACTCTCACGACGTTACCACGTCAAAAAAATTTTATTCAAGATCGGTTGTGTTTTATAACCAAACTGAGTTCGTGACTAGCATGGTTTTTAACTCTGCCAACAGTAGAAATTTTTTCTGAATGTTAAACTTCTAGATAATCACACCAAACAAGAATCGGTCCAGAAAACTGATGGAAATTGTAATATTATCAATACTCACCTATCAGTATTTTCCTATCGTCACAAATTCGTGTCATTTTACGCTTAATTTCCAACTTTCCTATCATCAGTCTTAAGTACACGAAAATTACATTCACGAATTCCGAGAAAAGCTTTGTTGAAAAACATTCTCCAATATCTGGCCAAAAAACATCATGTTCACATTAGTTTAACAATTTAATACCTGGCCAAAGAAAAATATGTTAACATTTTTGTAACAATTATATCAAACCCTACTCAGTTGAAATAGGTTTGGGTATCAGGAAGTCTTGCACTTTTACAGTATAAAGGCATCTTTTCTTGTAGAACTTCGAAGTATATAATAAGCGACAGCGTTCACATCAACCTTTTCTACAAATATATTGTTTTTGCAAACTGTCTGCCGCTGCTCTCTGGAGGAAATGCGATTTTGAAAGCGACATTTTCCGGGGAATTGTATAGTATCCAACCCGAAATTCTTACGAACCGTTTAACTCATGTGCCTGTGCTGAAACTGTCATGCAACGATGATCGTTGCGTAACGATGTAAGGCACGTGCATGTGCCAGACTGATGCGTACTATATCAACTCACGTGCCGTCTCAGTACGCGACTTTCATCTCGTGTATGTGAGACTTTAAGTTGAAAACTCCTCTACCGAATACTCTTTTGCTTTTTTATTGAGGTAAACTGGTTTTTTTTTTTATCCAAATGGAAAGAGTACAACATCGATCGTATGTCACAAATTGTGCGATGAAACTGCTCCAAAAATCAGGACAGTGTCGCAGCTGAACATGCGCAGCTCAGTGAATTCATTTTCGAAAGATTTCCATCAAAACGACCAACACTTCCTTGATTTAGAAGTCTCCTTAATTACGCTTCGAAACAAAATCTCCCTTTCTTTGATCTTTGTAGCAAAATAACCTCGACCCCTTAAAGCTGTTCATTTAATATCGTGATAAATAGCTGTTTATATCAAGAACAATATTGTTATACTTTAGAGCCAAATCTCGAGTAATTTGTTTCTCATATGTTGATTAGTCTAATCGGATCATATCTAATTTCAGACCAGTTATAGTGATGTATCTTCTGTGGCTAATTTCTATGATTGGCGCTGTCGCGTGTCAAGGTGAGTTTTCTGCAATAGTTTTTTTACCAATTTTTAACTCTGATATGATATTTCCTTTAACAAGATCTGTTCTGATGTGTTTCACGGCATTATTTTAGAGTGTAGGGCCAACAAATGTGTATTCTTTTTGCCAGATTTGTCCGATTCAACTGTCTAAAAATAATACGTCGACTGAAAACAATCAAGAAAACTCTAAAACTCATTATTACTTGGAATATCGCTGCTATTTAGTTTATAGTGATAAACGCTTTATACTGGGCTGCATTTTCACAAATAGTCAGCATGAAAATGTGATGACCAAATAATGAAGGTGAATCAATATTTACAATGATTTTAAGTGGTCTTGAGAAATATAGAGTTTATCAACTAATACATCAGGGGATAACTACTAATCAAATTCTTTCTACTTCCCAATTAGATTATGCCTACTTGTCTGATCAAAAAGGTAAGGTTACACGGAACCATTAACATCATTTGTATAGACTATGAACAGAAGATTATATGTGGAAAAATTGCAATATCATTTATCCAACTATAAAACCAGGCTTTCGTGTCTTTAAATTGAAAACATCAAGTGACCAAATCATAGATAGACTTTTTTCACTTCTGTCCGATGTCGTAAATAAACCATAGCCAATCACATAGCTCGTTATAAAACAAATGTAAACAAGGGACTATTTTCTCTTCCCAGTCCATTCGTATATTTTGAATACCCGCCGACTGCTAGTATTTCTTTTCATCAGCTCCAGGCCCAGCAAACTGGTCCCAAGTCTTCCCACAATGCGCCGGGCAACTTCAGTCACCTGTCAACATTGAAACAAAGAAAGTGAAGAAGAAAAGCTATCCTGATCTCGAAATCAGTTTTGACAACCCATGTGGCCGAGTAACTGGAAAGCTGCTTAATGGCGGCCATTCTCCTGTTTTCAACATCGACAGCTCAAAGGGGGGCGCTAAACTTAGTGGCGGTCCTTTAGAGTGTGACGAGTACGCTCTTCAACAATTCCATTTTCATTTTGGATGCGAAAACAATCGCGGATCAGAGCACTTGATTGACAACCAGACTTTCCCAGCTCAGGTGTGTTCTTGTAATCAGAGGAAAAATAAAATTACCAAGTGTCGCTATGAATAACGCTCAAGAAGTGCACCAGAAAAAATCGTTTAAAATCGATCTTAAAACTTTATCAGCAGTCACAGAATTCCTTAATTGTTTAAACTGCCTTCACCGTGAGAAAGTCTCACCTTAAAAGTCTCAACAATAGTTTAGATTACTCTAGTTTATTTCAGGCATCAACACAATTTTTATTCTGTCTCTTTCACGTTTTACCAATCCCGCTAACTAATGTTTCTTTATCTGTTTTTCTTCAGCTTCATTTGGTTTTCTATAACAAAAAGTACAACTCCTTCAAGGACGCAGTGGATAAACCGGACGGTTTAGCAGTTTTGGGAATCCTTCTCACGGTATGAACTCATGAGAGTTTCTAACAACATATACTTGTCTAATGATTTGGACTTTTGCATGTTGATAAGTTAAACTAAACACTGGATTAGCTCTACAAACAGCTTGAAAATGCTTTTTTGTGTATATTGTTTTGCAGGCCGCCTGCCCAGGAAACAGGGTTCTAGGAAATTTAGCCAATAAACTGAAAAAAGTGATTGACGAAGGTAAATCGGGAACTTTAATCGAAGAAAACATTTAATGATGGAGTGCAATTAGTTTAAAGTTTTAAAACAGACTTTCTGAAATAAGGCTCATTTGAGATTTACCTTTTATTTTGTTTGAAGTTTTTTCTATATTTGCAGTCTCTTAAGCAATTCTAAGACCACAGGCCCTTTTTACTGAGATTGCAATGATTCGCCTGTGCATCACTTTATCACAATAATTAGATGAATACTATCATCGTCTTAGTTTCTAGTTTAAACTCTTCTCTGTGTTCCATTGACGTCTCTTGATCGTCTTGATCATTTCAAGGTGCCAGCACCAATGTAACCGCTGCGGACGGCATTAAACTGAATTACCTCATGCCTTACAATAACAAACAAGTCGACGAGGATGAAGATGAAGACGAAACCGATGATAATGACGTCGCTAACAGCAAAGAAGATGACGATGAAGAAAGCAAAAAGAAAATACGTTACTACACCTATAAAGGCTCCCTTACCACCCCTCCCTGCTATGAATCTGTCACCTGGATCGTTTTTAAGGACAAAGTCAAAATTTCTAACACTCAGGTTAGTTGCAGGAAGTGTAAACGAAAAAAAAAAACAGATATAATTGGCAAGATGACTAAGAAATGGAAAAAAGAACAAAACTATACTTAGTTACAGAAAAACGGCTGGGATGCAAGTAGACTAATTTAAAAGAGTGGCGTCCATACTCGATTTTTAAAAACAATATAAAATGGGAAAAGTGCCATATATAATTTCTTATCATTCCTTGTAGTGGTTTCTGGAGCTGACTCATTTCTGATTTATTTAATTTGATGGATTCCAACCAACCACGAGTTTTATGCTAGTAACCGTGACTGGTTTCAACTGTTCAATCAACTTTTCAATCATCTTTTGTCTTTTACGAGCCAAACCCAAGAGTTCCTCTACATTTTCATGTCGGCCAAAGACACAAAAGTCAACCATTTGCTTTTTGGTTTGTAGTCCAAGCCGTCAAAAAAAAAAAAACTGTAGAGAAGGAAATTGTTGAACTATTTCTGTTCGACAAAGGTCAAAGCGAAAATATTTTTTCTTCTTTCCTCAGCTCAACAAGTTCAGGAAACTGAAGGCTCAGCACGGTGGAGCCCCTGGTTTGATGTGTGACAACATTCGACCGGTACAACCGCTGTACAAACGCAAGGTGTATTCTGTCGTCTCAAGCAGGGACTAAACACCCACAGCAGCTCAGTAACACTTGTAGTGGCCCTGATTGTTCGAAGGGTAGATAATGCTATCTAATGGATAAATCTCTATCAGTGGATAGCAAATTAAAATTACGTTTTGTTAACCTCTACCCGCTGGAGAGCGTTATTTAGTTCCTTCGAACAACCGACGGCAGGTCTTGCTTCGAAAAGGAGATTATTGAATAACAATAGTTTATTATCTTAGAAAAATGTGTAAATATTGTTGTAACTGATTTTAAAATATTTCTTTTTTTTTTATCTGAGACTAAATTTTTATTATAGAACGATTTTATCAATATTTAAGAACTTTTTTTTCACCGTTAGCATTAGCAAATTATACAAGCTTGATTAAAACTATTTATATTTAGCACTGCGCTACTTTTGTATGAAATTCGAATTCAGCTGTTAGATATCTTTTTGCAAAGGATTCTGTTAAATAAAAACAGTTTGACATTCTTAACTGGGTCGTCCTAATTTTCTTTCACCGGGTTAATACATATATGTTATTTGCCGGCTGGGAGGTCCGTATGGTGAAAAACTGTGACCGAGGTCTTGAAACTTTAAACTTGACGAAATTCTCTCCGAAAGAACCCGAATGATTTAGGGCTGTTAATACGGCAAGATCTTCCATAAACTGAACAATTTTTGAGCGAGTAAATGGTAGTTAAAATAGAGGTGAAGCAAATTAAAGAGAGATGCCTCAGCGAAACATTTTCATTTCCGTAACGATAAAGGTGATTTAAAAGGCTTCCAAACAAACTTTGAAACATTATTTTTACAAGTATCTGTCACAATCTGACACCTGTCAATTAGAGAGCGCGTAAGAAAAAAAAAAGCATAAGAGCATTTGAAAAACAACGGAACTAGTTTGGCAAGGACTGTCACGACAATGTTTTCTTCAAAATCAGTTAATGATCTAACGGAAAGTATTATTCACTCTCATCGACCATTCATTCATGTACGAAGATTTACCTCTGTTCATTAAGTAAACGGCGAGGAAAGTAATTGTGAGTAAATTCAATTTTTTTATTTTGAAGTTGTGAGAGTTTGCTCGTTTGTTTGCTGTAATGGCGTGTTTAACTCTGGTCTTTCCTTCACAAAAACTAAATTCGAACGGCACACTCCAACGAGACACAAGGGAATTTAATGCGGCCTTTTCTCAAAAAATTCCTTCAGTTTCTGTTGTGTAATTTACGGTACAAATGTCCAAATTGAACGGAATTGGAAAGACTCACCAGGAGCGTATATTTGTTGTAGAACTTAAATTAAAACTTTGCTCGCTCTTTCTCTACTAACAATTTTCTCGAGAAAATTCAGATATTAAATTAAAGTTCCATCGTTCAGTTTAACTGTAATCAAATACCTCACGTTTTAACTTTCTGGGTACTTTTTGTGAACGATTAAAATTAATTGCAGACAGTTTTTAGGCCGCTTGTCAACCAACGTAATGACACTATTGTTTATACAAATTCATTCTGAAACCAATATTTTTCTGTCAACCAAAGTGATTTGAGAGAGAGAAAAGAGAGGATTCATAAGTTATTTATCGGCTTGAGGTAGTGACCGACTTGTTTGCTTTAAAATACTGCCCAGCCGGAAAACGAGGTATATTTATGAAAAATGACAACGAAAGTTGGGATGTACTCGGCGATTCACGAAAGCGTTACCGTGGCCCGTGGGCAGAGATAGGAAAATACTGACCGGGTAAAGAACCAATCAGATTGCAGGATTCGTTACCGTGCCCTCTAAAAAAACAATAAATGATTGTACTGTCCATACTCTAACTGAAATTTAAATAACGGTATAAAAACAACATAAAATCCATATATTTGACCTTGCAAATTATAATTTTGACTTTTTCAAGGATCGACAGACGAAATGTAGGATTTGTTACGATGAGTTCAGTGAGACTGAAGGCAGGTTTTTCATCTAAATTTACAAACACTTTATCAACATAAAATGTATTCACAATTTTCATGTAGGATGGACACCACCACATACATCCATTGCAATTCCATATTAAAATACATTCCGATACCTTTAGAGATGTAGATAATTCTAGATGAATCATAGTGCTTCCAACCATATGCTAAATCAATTAGGTAATTTTGAACTTAATCAATGTAACTTTTATCTCAAACACTTTCCACCTATAAAAATGATTTTTTTTTCTCCGCATTATTCAAAGTGCTTCTTTCTTCGGTCTCTTCAACTGAACAAAGAATCAATTGGCTTACTGATTCGAAAGCAAGATTCATGGTTTCATTTCTCCCCATCCCCTATCCAATTCTATCTTCGTTGAATGAGCTCCTTTAAGAATAGATACAGACTCCTCAATTCTGTTATTATAATTTAACATTCTGTCATATTTCGCTTTCCCTAGAATGACAGCTTAATATTATAATCTGTCACTTGTGAATGGAATGACTAACTGCCTAAATTATAGTGAACTTCCTACCATGACATTCGAAGGTTGCTTTTTTTCAGAAATGAATACCAAACTCCCTTCGGCTCTTCACCTTTAAAACACACTCAGTTACTCCTGTTACATCTTAAGAATCACAAAAAAAACTTTGTATAAAAAGACAGCAACGAAATTTATTTTATTTAATGTATCTTTCAATTTTTTGCCACCAATCACGTTTTCTTCACTTTTTATTGAATTACTTTGTATTAAAAGCCTGTTCTTCGTCTGCTGAAGTTGGTTTCCTGGGTTTGATATTTAATTAAGGAGCTAGCTTGTTAAATTAAGAGGACTCACCGCCGAACCATGGCGACGCTATTTTGGAACATGGCACCGTGAGAACAGAACAATCTTTGAAGTTCACAACAATATTGTTTTCGCTCACAAGGAAGTTGAAATTGTAAGACACGAATGCTGAAGTACCAGATGAGCGATCAAATTAAACGTTTCATTCAATGATATCGTTTGTTTGTACGCTTGTAATATTAAACTCTACTAAACCTACATATATACATATATGCATGATTGGCTGCCAGCATGGCGTGAATTTGGACCTGGACCAGTCACAGAGCAGAGAAGCTCACATGTAATCATGTCAACACCGTGCTATTCTGGGCCTGAGATGCTTTTTTTTCTAATTTTACGCGTTTAGTAACTAACGCTATCATTTAACGAATAGCTTGTGCTTAAAATAAGACCAACATTGTGACCGTGAGCTGCCGAAATGATTGTAACGGTTCCCTTTTACTCAATGTCATGATCATGAAATATTAGGAAGCTGTACATCATTGAATAACTGAGTAATATTTGAAATGTATCTTTGCTTCTTCTCTTTCATTTTGTTTTGCCAATAAGACCAGCAGCAAAAAAAAAAAAAAAACAGGAGCAAAATGCAGTTTTAACCCAGTTTTGTAAAAGATAATTTATCCTTTCTCAAAATAAAATTCATTAGCTGTGTGACCTTGCCGGCTTACAATATTATTGCTCGAATTGAAAAAGTTTCCTCCTCAAATAGTGTATTCTGAAGCTCCTCTGTTCTGCAATAGTTAACTATGAATTTTGGGACATTCATTCATTTCAAACACACCACTATGCTTCACTACACGTGTCTACTCTGTTCTAGTAATTAAATAAACACCGTCTGCAGTTTTACAGTCTCTAAATGTTATTTGGTTTGTGTTTTATCATTAGCGCTTTGATACAGATCAACCCATGGAGCTGTTTTTATTGGAACAGCGGTCAGTGGATTCAAATAGTGACCGTCTAATCTCGTTGTGTACATTCACCTGGCTTCCGTCAACAGTCTTTAAGCCAACAGTTTGTATCATTAACGACTGTGTGTAAAAGACATCTGCAGTCGCTGGAACTCTCATTACATTTTTTAACTCAATGCGAGTCCAAGTTAACCAAGTCCTGGCGTAGGAACTTATATCTTGTCTAAGATGAGCTACATACGACGGCTGTTTATTACCACGGTAGCACAATTAAAAAAGATTTAACACTATCTGAAAACTATGGATCATGTTTATTCGATGAAGTTATAACAACAACAATGATAATAAAAGCGATAATACTGACAATATATGATTTTCATACACATATACAGTCATTTATTCATCACTTCACGGGTTTATTTCGAGCCAAAATTTGGCTTGTTAGCTCAGCTGGTAGGGCGCTGCACCGGTATCGCAGGGTTCAAATCCCGTACAGGCTTGAATTTATTATTTTTTTGGCCTTATTTTCACTATTGCTCAAGTAGAGCTCATTACTGCGAAGATCGCTTCCATTTTCAATGATGATAATAATAGTAATGATAATGACAAGAGCAGCAAGGCTTGTCATAATGTTTGTAATAGGTTTAGCGGGATGCCAAGAAATACGCTAAAATGTTTATAGCCGAAGAACATGACAGTTAACCGCAATGAAATTGGAAATTTGACTTATAACGGAATGGAACCTCTTCAGTGACTTGACATCTTACTTGGGCTGAGTCATATACGTTGCGTGTAATATCATAAAACTTGCTTTCCACATAGAAATGAATTGTTATGGAGACACAATGTTTATAAACATAACGATATTTTACTCAGTAGAAAACTGTAAAATATACTTGCTAAAATACACATGTAAGAAAGGAAGTTCCTTTAGGAGAGACGTAGGCACCAATTTTAGCGTTCAAAGAATCAACTTGAACAATATCTAGAATAAAGTATGGGCGGGCGGTATAACAGAACATAACGAATAGATTGCCATCTCCGGCGGTTAGCTATATCGCACATTAAGTTTAAACGGTAGTCTGAGGCGCTTAAAAGCGGTCCTTTGAAGAAGCATTCTTTCGTGATGTGCAATATTTTATCAACGTGAAGGGACTTAAAATCGAAATGATGATAAACAAATGAGGAACGAATGTAGCAGAAGATGGAGAAGAATAACGCGCACTGGAACGATGGCAAAACTCTTAGGATGTAATAACAACGACAGGGTGCTCAATAAAGCTTTAACCAAACTGCTTCGTTTCAGTTAAGAGTTAATTTCCTGACTATTAGAAATCAAGATTTCTTTGACGCAAATAGTTTCCTTTAGGATATTATTGACTGTACATTGGTGCCCGACCACTTTATCTTGTATTTAGTTTCCTGGAAACACCTCCTATAGCTGAGGAAATAAAATCTACCATGTGACAGCAATAAGGAATCGAAAGAAAAACATAAGTATAATAATTAAATCGTTTTATGAAAAAAAATTATCATAAAAGCGACGGATAAAGGAACTAGATATATTGGCTTTCCTCATCCGAATGCTAAACCTTAAGTGAGAGAAAAAAAGTGGATATCTCCGAGTTTTAGTCATTCTTCAGAAAAAAAAGAAAATGCTCTCTTCAATCTACAATTTAAATCAAAATTTAAGGCCCTCCTTTCAGACTATAATTAAAATTATTAACCTTACCTGGATATGATGATGCAGAAAATTCCTCCAGCCGTTTTACTTTTTCCTTCATTTTTGAAACGGAGAGATCGTCCATTAAAAGACACAGGATTTTTCTGAGAAATTTTGTACAAAATGGAACTCGACCACAACTTTAAAAGTCGTGTAAAGTTTACTTTAAGTGGAAAATGTTGATATTGAAATAATTTGCTGACTTTTTAACAAGAACATCAACATTGCCAATATAATTCACCCATGTAAGCTTACGTAATAAAAATAGATATTTCATATCGATCGGGAAAAGTGTCTTTTCTTAGGTTTTACTCTTGACTTTTGCTTAAAGATCAAATTGGAGAAGTCAAAAAAGCGTCAGAAAATGTTAAGAAAACTCTTTGCCATCAAAAAAGCGAACAGCATAGGGCTCCAAGTGGGTTTTTACTCAGCTAACGTTAAAAGTTAGAAAAATATTTTATCAAGTACTGCAACTTGTCTAAATATAGAAATATACCATTGATTCTGCGGTTGAAAAGTGTACTTTATTGATCATGTAAACATTTCCCATTTCCCTTCCGCTCGTTGTAAGAGCTTATTGAGCTGGACCATCCATTTTTTTAGAACTATTATTTATATTTTAAGAATTTAACAACAACACTAAAAAAAAAAGCTCAAAAGAATCTTCAATAAAAACAAACTAGGGAGATGCACGTGCGGAATTTAAATGGCTTGATCACGCGCTGCAGACGCATGTCGTGGGAACTGACTATGAATATAATAACATGAATAAACGATAGGTATGAAGAGTTAAAATTGCATGTTTGTCCAATCAGAAGCTCCCTTTGCTGAAAGTATATTACAGTGATATTCTTTTGCTAAAAAATTAATCGCTAAAATGTCTTTTTGCAGTGTTGTTTGAACATCACAAGTTTATGAGGTTTAGCTTTCATTGTGCTATTCCGTGGGAGTTCAATTTAAAAGATTCTTACATGCTACAGTGTGAAAGAAGGATTTTTTGATTGATGTAAATATTTATATTTATTTTTGTCTATAGTAACCGCTGAGAGACACAGAGAGCTCTTATGTCTACAAGTGAGGAATATTGAATCAATACTATTTTGACAATGATAAATGACGTTATGGATATTTTGCATATGATACTGATCGATTTCGACTCCATAAATTTCGCTGCAACGAAATCAAAAAGCACATTCATAGACACTAGCCAAAGAAAACAGATCCGAAATTGGAGAAGTCTTTTCCAGAAGCAAAGAATTTCAAGTGAGTGGAGAAATTTCAGTTTTTATTTGCTGTCAACTCACATAATTTCTTACTTTAGCCTTTTTATGTTGTGGCAGCTTCTTTTTCGATTATGAGTTTTTGTAGTTTTATGGTTAAATTGACACTTTCTTTTTTTATCAATTTTCTCTGTGTCCATAAATTTTACATACATTTCTTTTTGCCTAAGTTTTAACAAAATGTATAGCTAAACTTTATTAGCTTGGCGTCATGTTCAGATAATTTAACTAAATGCCTTCGGTAAAAACTTTATTACTAGATCTAAAAGAATGCTGTAGTCGCCATATGATAAATCTCTTACTCTGATAATGTTACCGCACCAAAAGTTTAAAAATTTTTATTCAAGATGGTCATGTTTAAGGATCAAACTGAGTTCGAGACTAGCACGGTTTTTGTAAATCTGCCAACAGTCAGAATTTTCTCTGATGTTTAACTTCCAGATTAGCACCTTAAACAAGAAGAAGTCTAAAAACTATAATGATGATAACAATGTTAGCAATATACACCTATCGGCATTTTTCCCATGGGTTACAATTGGTTGTCGCATTCGGCTTTATTTTCCAACTTTCCCGTCATTGGTTTTATGTAGGTGAACGATGATCACATTTACAAATTCCCAAAAAGCACTATTGAAAATTTTAAACTAATACTTGGCTACAAAAAAATCATGTCCACCTTAGTAAACAATTAAATCAAACTATTCTTGAAACAGGGTAATTTAGCGTTATTTAGTGTCATCGCTCTGACGAAGGGCTAACGCTCAAAACGTCAGTCTTCAAACTCTTTACGGTGGCCAATTTACGTTTTCAACTCAGTTGATAACAGAAAATTAGCCTGTTAAACTCTCCCACCAATCTAGTGCCACAGTTTCTTTGCAAACTTACCCCCTTTGATCTTGAAACAGGTTTCTTTATCAAATCTTAACATTCTAAAGGTTAAAATTTAACATCTTTTCTTAGGAAATTCGAAGTTATTGTAATAAGCAGTAAAACAAGGGTTCACCGAAGCTTTATTGTAAATTTGTTTCGTAAACTCTGTTGCTGGAAAATGTGATTTTGAAAGCGACATTTCTTGGGGAATTTTCTAGGATTCTACATCAAATTATTACGAGCCTTTCAACTCACGTGCCTGTTGCTAAAATATTATGCAACAAGGATTATTGTGTATTATGCACGTGCATATGCTAGACTGATGTCTACCGTATCAACTCACGTGCCAGCAGAGCACAGACCTATATTACGCACGTGAGACATTAAGTTGAGCCCCCCTCTACCCCTACAAATACTCTTATGATCATACTTTTTTATTTAGTTAGATTGTCGCTTTCTCTGATTTTCGAAATAGAAAGAGTGAATCATCGATGGCTTGTGAGAAATTGTGGAACGAAATTGCTTCTAACAACAGGGCAGTGTCACAGCTGAGCATGCGCAGTTTAGTGATTTCAATTCTGAGAGATTTGTAGAAAGTTTCTCATGCAACTTCCTAGATTTTTAGAGGTTTCGTCAAATTACGTTTCGAAACAAAATCACTCTGCCTTTGAACCTTGAGTCGTGAAGCTGTTTCTTCAATATCGGGATAAATGGTCGTGTTTTTCATGAACAATATTGTTATCCTAGTAATAAAATATCAAGTAGCTTGTTTTTCATATGCTGATTAATCTAATCGGGTCATATTTATTTTCAGACCAGTTATAGCGATGTATCTTCTGTGGCTAATTTCTATGATTGGTGCGGTCGCGTGTCAAGGTGGGTTGCCTACCATAATTTTTGAGAAGTTTTTATTCTGATGCTATTTTGTTTATTGTAACCAAAATTATATATTTTTGCAAAGATGATTAGCAATAGAAAGTGATAGCCAATATTAAGTGGTGACAGTGAATCAATATCCACAACGATTTAAATTAAGTCGCTTTGAGATATGTAGTTTCTGTAGGAATTTACTAATTGTATTCTCTTCACTTTCTCGTTTAGATTATGCCTACCTGTCTGATCAAAAAGGTAAGATTAAATCTAATTCATGAATCTAATTCATGAACAATGAGCAGTCCCTATGTAAAAAATTGCGATATAAGTCATTTAGCCAACTACGAAACTAAGCTTTGCTGCCTTGAATTTGAATAGCTCACATAATCATATTAGTTCAAATCTATTCGATGTCGTAAATAAACTATAGTCAATCGCAATCAGTCAATAAAAAAATAGTAAACAAGAAACATTTTCTTTCCCCAGCCCATTTGTATATTTTGAATACCCGCTGACTGCTAGTGTTTCTTTCCATTAGCTCCAAGCCCAGCAAACTGGTCCCAAATCTTTCCAAAATGCGCAGGGCAACTTCAGTCTCCTGTCAACATTGAGACAAAGAAAGTGAAGAAGAAAAGCTATCCTGATCTTAAAATCAGTTTTGACAACCCATGTGGCCGAGTGACTGGAGAGCTACTTAATGGTGGCCATTCTCCTGTTTTTAACATCGACAGCTCAAAGGGGGGCGCTAAACTTAGTGGCGGTCCCTTGGATTGTGACGAGTACGCTCTTCAACAATTCCATTTTCATTTTGGATGCGAAAACAATCGCGGATCAGAGCACTTGATTGACAACCAGACTTTTCCAGCTCAGGTGTGTAGTAGTTTTTGTAATCAAGAGAGAAAGTAAAGTATACTCCTTAATGTATACTCATTAATTTTTCATGCCTTTTGATAACGAGAGTGTAAGATTTGTTCTTTAAGGCCATTAATAATAAATGTGCTGGTCAAGACTAGCTACCAATTTTTATTTTCACTTTTCCCATTTTACCAATCCTTCCTTTTAATGTTTCTTTATTTGTTCTTTTTCAGCTTCATTTGGTTTTCTATAACAAAAAGTACAACTCCTTCAAGGATGCAGTGGATAAGCCGGACGGTTTAGCAGTTTTGGGAGTCCTTCTCACGGTATTAACTCATAAGATATTTTTCAACCATATACTAGAAAAAAAAAGTACTAATAATAACAATGATCAGATTCCTCCACGGGAAAGAAGGAACCCTCTGAAATGTACCAGGCTCCCATCGTGTGACTTAGTGCTCAGTTGGTAGTGGCGCCCAATCTGTATCTGTTAGGCCTGTTCGAATCCCGTAGATTTCTGAATTTTTTCCAAGCTCCTTATCTGCAGCGCCTAAAATTTCAGCTCACCCGCGAAGATCGTTGCTTTATTTGATACATACTATTGATTTGGACTTTTACATTCTGTAAACGAAAAGTAGATATTGTATTCGCTCCTAAGAAAAATTAACAATGCTTTTTCGTGTTTTTGCAGGCAACATGCCCAGGGAACAAGGTTCTAGGAAATTTAGCTAATAAACTGAAGAAAGTGATTGACGAAGGTAACTAGGGGGACCTGGTTTTAATAGAGGGAAAATGAGGGAAAAATTAATGAAGTGTGATTAGGTTAAAGTTTACGAAATGACCCCTGTTAGAGATATTACTCGTCTTTTTTTTGACGTCTTCCAATACTTTTAATTGCTTAAGCAATGCAATACCATAAGGACCTTTTGACAAATATTATTTTGATCAACCAGTGAATCATTTTATCTCGATAAGCAGATAAACATTCTTATAGCCTTAGTTTCCAGTTTAAAATCTACTAGATGGTCCACTAACGTTTCTTGATCGTCTTGATCATTTCAAGGTGCCAGCACCAATGTGACCGCTGCGGACGGCATTAAACTGAATTACCTTATGCCCTACAATAACAAACAAGTCGACGAAGATGAAGATGATGATGAAGACGAAACCGATGATGATGACGCCGCTAACAGCGAAGAAGATGACGATGAAGACAGCAAAAAGAAAATACGTTATTACACTTACAAAGGCTCCCTTACCACCCCTCCCTGCTATGAATCTGTCACCTGGATCGTTTTCAAGGACAAAGTCAAGATTTCAAACACTCAGGTTAGTCGTGCATGGTGTGGAATTGCGAAGGGAAAGAAAAAAGATAGCATCTAAAACCGATAAAATTAATTTCGAGTGTTCGATTTCGAGCATGATTGTCAAAGATGCAAGCGGAGCTTGTTGCACCCTATCTGTTGACAAAGGTAACTAAGAAACATTTTTTTTCTTCTTTCCTCAGCTCAACAAGTTCAGGAAATTAAAGGCTAAGCACGGTGGTGCTCCTGGTTTGATGTGTGACAACATTAGACCGGTACAACCGCTGTACAAACGCAAGGTGTATTCCGTTGTCTCAAGCAGGGACTAAACAACCGAAAGCAGAGTATGAAACTTGTTCTGGTCTCGCTTTGAAAAAAGATAAATTGAAGGCGCAAATGAAAGTTTGTTATTTAAGAAAAAGGTATACTTGAAAATCGTTGCCACTAGTAATTACAAATTTGTTTTAAGCGAGGAATATATAAATATTTAAGAATTCAGTTTTCACCAGGAGCAACTATCTATGAATTAATTTTAATTTTAGGTCTTGATAATTAGCACTGTGGTACTTTGAAATGGTTATTGGACTGAGTGGAGCACAATTTATAAATATAACAGGACTAGTTGGAATTTAGTTCGGTCCGTGATCATACTCGTGCATGACAATTTTTTTTTGATGACTCGTATGATTACAGACCGGCTTTAATTCCATTTAGTCCTATTATCATTATTAATTGTGCTCCAGTCATCTCTTTAACTATTTCAAAGTACCACGGACGGCACACAGTCCTGTTACCAATTAATCAAAACTATGACAAAATTTGAGAAAGAAACTAGACAATGGTTATATGTTTTCATAGAAAAACGATAGTTAACTCGGCGAAATGCGCGACAACAGCGCGTGCACATGACGCGAACTGTCCACTTTTGTAAGCATGATGTGTCAACAATTCTATTTCACTGCTTAATCACAAGCATGACACGTACACTCTCCTATTAGTGCTCAAATCGGGCTGGAATGACGAGAATTTTGTTCTAATTTTTTATAAATAATGGTAATAGGACTTCGTGTTGTCCAATTCTGTTGTAATCATACTCGTCCGATTTTGTTATTCACTCGTATTACAGACCGAATTGCACTCCACTTAGTCCTATTACCATTATTTATAAAAAATTATAACAAAATTCTTGAACGTCATTGGTTATCACCAGCCCGATTCGAGCATTAATAGGAGAGTGTACGCGTCATGCTTGTGATTGAGCAGTGAAATAGGATTGTTAACACATCATGCTTACAAAAGTGGACAGTTCGCGTCATGTGCACGCGCTGTTGTCGCGCATTTCGCCGAGTTAACTATCGTTTTTCTATGAAAACATATAACCGTTGTCTAGTTTCTTTCTCAAATTCTGTCATAGTTTTGATTAATTGGTAACAGAACTGTGTTAAAACTATGACAAAATTTGAGATAGAAAATAGACATTGGTTATAAGTTTTCGTAAAAGAAAAGCAACAATTAACTCGGCGAAACGCGAGACAACAGCGTGCGCACATGACTCGTTCTGTCCAGTTACACAAAGATGACGTGTTGACTGTCCCTTCAATTGCCCTATTACATGCACTTTCCAATTACAAGCATGACGCGTACACTGTCCTATTAGCGCTCAAATCGGGCTGGTGATGACCAATCACATTCAAGAATTTTGTCATAGTTTTGATTAGTAATGGTAACAGGACCACGAGGAGTCCAATTCGGTCTGTAATCGAACGAGTGATTAACAAAATCGTACGACCGCGAAGCGGGTGTCCGATTTATTAATCACTCGTACGATTACAGACAGAATTGGGCGACACGAAGTCCTGTTACCAATTCATCAAAACTATGACAAAATTTGAAAAAGAAACTAGACATGGGTTGTACGTTTTCATGCACGTGACGCGTTCTATCCACTTTCACAGGGATAACGTGTTAACTGATCAATAATGGTAATAGGACTGAGTGGAGTCCAATTCGTAATGGTAATTGAACTGAGTGGAGTGCAATTTGGGCTAAAATCATACACGTGATTTCAAAATCGAACGAGCGCGCAGTGCGAGTTCAATTTGAAATCACAAGTATGATTTCAGACCAAAATTGCACGACACGAGATTCAATTACCACTTTATTACATCCATTTTGAAATCGCCCAAATACAGGATTTGGTCAGTTCAAATATTTTATTGATGTAGTACTGAGCTGGTTTGAAATTAAATTCATCCTTTTTTTGGGGGGGAAAATAAGAGTTTTAGAAATTTGTTTTTAGTGTAGCCTCCTCATTGACTGGAAAAGGATGCGATTTAAGGCAAAAAATTGGGTGATTCGTGAATAAATCGCACCAATTAGAGCAAATCAGATTACAGGGACCACCAGTGATTTCAAAATGGGTGTAATAAAGTCTGTAATCATACGAGTGATTAACAAAATCTGACGACCGCGAAGCGGGAATCTGATTTGTCAATAACAAGTATGATTACAGACAGAATTGGACAACACAAAGAAAATATTAAAATTTCCGAAAACAACAAATACATTTAGGAGAAATATGTGCAGTAGAGACAATGTCGAAGTAAAAAAAATTTCTCAACTATGGAAATTTCAAAACTTTTTTAGGATAAGTGGTTGTTGCTTTGGTTAATGTGATCACTTCTGTGATTGGTGGATTTGACCGAAAGGACTAGGTAAGATTGGCTGCTTCAACTGTCCGATTACAGGTGTCTGATTACAGCCAACTGTCTGATTACAACTCTACAGAATGACTAGTGAAAAATAAAGCAGCTACTATATACTGCATCAATCATATTTGAGAAAAATGTAATGATTAAGGAAGTAATCTGCCGAGTGCGTGGCGCGAGGTTTGTTTGAAATCACGGACACGATTACAACTGAATCGTGTGACACAAAGTGCCATTACCAATTAAGTGTGTCTCAATAACGAAATGCGGGAAACTCAGAAATGAAAAATTTAATGTAGGAGCTCATATACGTTTTTTATTTATAAATGACCAACCTACTGTTCAATTTTCTAAAGTTTTCTGTCGTAATCTACACCTGTCAACTTACTCATTTAAGACTTTTTTCTTGATTTTGAGTGGCTAACTTAGGGTAGATAGTCGAATTTCCTTGGCTAAGCCTAAAGTGCTTGGTCTTCGTTGGATGCTTAACTGAGGTTTTAACTGTCCGATTTGGCCTTTCCAACTACAAGAGCTTGTAGTCGACAGGTAAAATTGGACAGTTTAGACCTAAGAGAGCGAATTAAGCCACACATAAGGGCTGCTGGGAACCAATCACATTGGATCATTTTGTTATTGACACAACTATGTATGAAATCCAGCCTTTAGATATGTTGTTGCTAAGGGCTCTGATGAATAAAAAAACAGTTTGACGTTCTTAAATGAGTTCTCCTAAGTTTATTTCAACAGTTTAATGCACAAATGTACTGTCGATGCCCTGATTGATCATGCAGTTAACTGAGCAGACACCTATTCTTTAACAGCCTCCAATTTGACAGTTCCTAAACACGTGCACACGAATTAAATTCAAATAATAAAACATTAAGGAAAAAAAATTAATCAAAGATGATAACAACATTACCCTGGACAAAGAGGCTACGACTACATATCGTCCCCTTTTATATTCTAAAAGAAAATGAGCCTGGAAGGAAAGAGGACGTTGAGGAATTAATTTCTATTCCTTTTTACTAATGAGTACAAGATTTTAAATTTAGTAAGGATCTAAATTAAGTATCGGGACTAAAAAAAGTCCTCTGGACCCTTCCAAAAGTCAAGGAATGAATTTTTTGTGTGTTTCGAGGGAAGGCTACCTTAGAGCCATTAAAAGCCTATGGACTGAAAAAAAAACCCTTTTGGGAAAAAAGGACATTGTAGCATCATATCACCTCGCCAGAATAACTTTAGCCATGACGAGTGTGTTCAGATCCCTGGCCATTTTCACAACTGAAGTGCAAGTGTAACTCCACTAATCTGTAGATGTCTGTAAGCCGACTCCCTTTAAGTCTCGCTGTTCCTTTGTTCTTATCTATAGGAAAACTGAGAGAGTTTCCATTGTTTTCCAGGTTCCATTAGACCAGGCCCCCGGGGTTGTCGAATTCTATTTTGAGAGTTAGGGACTGTATGTTCGTCACCGAAGTCGTGTCGATGTTAATCGGCGATTACCACCATATAAATCCCATTTTTTATACGAATTACGGTTAGATCGCTCCATGATTAGATCGCTCCAAGTCAGATCGCTCCATACCGAAATCAGATCGCTCCACTCGAAAGTTAGTTCGCTCCATCAAATAAGTTACTTCGCTCCATACATAAGTTACTTCGCTCCATACATAAGTTACTTCGCTCCATACATAAGTTACTTCGCTCCATGAAGAAAACTAACGTGGAAGGTTGATAAAAGACAGAAGGATAAGGGAAAAGAAAAGAAAGAGTATTGTAACGCGACTAAAGACTCGCCATTTTTAACCGGAGTCGAACCCAGTCTCACCCACGGCTGGATTTGACAACGTTTAAAAATGGCGATTCTTTGAAAGCAATATTTATAAATCATATTCATTGTTTGTCATTTCTTTTATTTTATTTGGTGGCTCCTAAAGGAGCCTTTTGTTTGTGATGGTTGTGGTGTCTGCTGCTCTTTAAACAGGACCGTTCTTACTTAACAATCGATTAAGATAATCGACTTTATTAAAGATGGCGGATACACATGGGCCAGTATTTTATTCGAATGATCTTTTCGTAGATCTTTTCAGTCTTCTAATTTCAAATAGATATCAAATCAGATATCAACTACTAGTTTCAGTAGTGTTCTTAGCTGCGAGGATCTTCTAATTTCATCTTTCCACCGCAGTGCAAATATGTGAATTTTCATATATCTAAATCTTCATTTTGCCTGGAATTGATTGGCTGAGGCAAACTGTCTTATTATTTTTAAAAAAAATCTTGTGAATTTTAACTTAAAGTCCTCAGTGTAACTATCTAAAATATATCCTCAATTATACTGTTCTCAAAAATTAAAGGATAAGAGCTGCGTTGACAATATTGAATAAAGTACTAGTTTCAGTAGTGTTCTTAGCTGCGAGGATCTTCTAATTTCATCTTTCCACCGCAGTGCAAATATGTGAATTTTCATATATCTAAATCTTCATTCACTCGGATGTTTATTTGTACCCAATTCATTGACCAGCTCCCAGTTGGCTTGTTAGCTCAATTGGTAGAGCGCTGCACCGGTATCGCAGAGGTCATGGGTTCAAATCCCGTACGGGCCTGAAATTTTTTTCAGGTCCTTCTTACAACTACTAGTTTCAGTAGTGTTCTTAGCTGCGAGGATCTTCTAATTTCAAATAGATATCAATGCCTTAATGTAGAATGTTCTTATCAGGGGCCCGTTTCTCGAAAGTCCTGGCCAGTAACTTGACGGGCCCAAAGCCATCTCTTAAAATAAAAATTTAAAGAATAAAGGGCAGGTTCTGTCACCCTAGCCAGTCCATTTTGTTTCATTAGCTGCTGGTTTTATTGTATAATTTTAAAAAATGTTTCAATTCCCGTCTTGCATGAAAACAGATCTTTGAGAAACGGGTCTCAGGAGAGGTAAGTTCCAGAGATTCTTAAAATTTTTTGATATTCATGGAATTTTAATTCTAGCTGCAGCTGCGATTAAAAATTTCAAAGAGTAACGTAACTGCTCGCCTCCTCCTCGCTCTCTTCGTTACACAAACGAAGTATGGAAACGATATAACTTTTCCTTCAGTCGCTGTCTTCTTTCTGTTGGAAATCTAGACTACTCTCATAGTTTCAATCTGGCTTTAGAAAGAACCACCTCTGGTACTGATGATTGGGAGTAACATAATAAGCGATGATTACCCCATAAAATTGATATTTAACAGCATCAGTCTAATATTTATCTTATTATTGGGAGAGTGTCATTATAATCGATAATAACCTCACAAAACTGATACTTGGCAGTATCAGTGCAATATTTGTTATTTGATACTGCAGGTTGTTGGTCACAGAAGGTATACAGAAAATTAATGAGAGCGATATTCTTATGACAAAAAACAAAATAAATATATACTTACTTACTGTATGGACGATAGATGCGGTCGATCAGAATCGTAGGGAAGACTTAGACTGAGCGTTAAACCGAAATTGTTCTCACTTTTATTAAGACTTGCATGAAATAACTGACAAAAGATATTTGCCTTTTCATGTTTATTTGCTTTGCTTTTTTGGTTTTCTTTCTTCACTGTTAAATGGCAACAACAACCGCTTTTTTTAATGTCATGTTTCACCATGACTATCTTACGCACTGGTTTCCTAAAATATGTCAGCAGTTTTTCTGGATTTTGAAGGTTTTCAAAAAATCTCAAAATCCAAGATGGCAAATTCTAAGTTGTGACGCGAGACGACGACACAGACAAAAAAATTTATTTTCTGTAAGCTTTGCAATTACTGAGCTTTTGGCTTTATGATCAACGAGAAGGTGATGAGGCTCAATGTATAGTTGATGAGGGTCAATGAGTAGTTGATGAGGGCAGAGTGGAGAGAACTTCTCATCTTCAGCTTTTAACGAGTAGAATAAAACGTAAAATGGAATAAAAATAACTCGTAATTTTTCAATTCTTGTTGACTTTATTAAATTGTGTAGTTAGTCCGCCAACTGATGAAATTTACAATTTCATTTCATTACTTCAAGTTAGTGACGGAATAAACTCGGCGGCCATTCCGCGGCTGAAGTGGTCTGTAGTTGTCACACATGGCCGGGGGGTCCTTGGGATAACGGCCCTCCAATGTCCTGAACTGCGACAGCTGTAAACGAACAAAGAGAAACAGATGAAGTTGTTTTACTCGTGTATTTATTGAATTGACCGCATTCTATTCTAAAGAAAATACTGAAGATTTTGTTTGACTCCTAAGAGTTTCTCCCTACAATATTCCCACTGAATCAGACATGAAGGTCACGAGAATATAATGGAAACGATCTGCAACGAAGCTCTTTATCTTTTGTGGAAGTCTCCTTGTCATCTGTAATTGCATTGTTTCAATCATTAGCTGTATATCTATACTCCTCTCAACCAATTAGTTGGAAAGCTAACATATTACTATTCACGACTTTATCACTCTCTTTTTCCCGCCCTTTTATGTTTATTTGGAATATTTCCAAGCTTAGTTTGCACGTCCCCCCCCCCGCCTTATGAAAAATTTATGGTCCGCCCCTGCTGTTTCATAAATACCTCATAGTCCGTAATAGGAACTCTTGGTTTCAAAATGAACCATGACACATTTTCGCAGCAGGGAGGGGTGGTTAGGGAGCCTTTATAGTAGTAATAGTCTGCCAATATCAAGGTTTTTCGTTGCCGACTTTTGTGTGGTATAAGATCCATCAGAGTAATTCCAATCGCCTTCTTTATTTCCGTAGACTGATCTGTGGAATCAATTTTTAATTTCAATATTTTCATTCCACAAAACTCAAAAGCAGAGAACTGAAAAACTGAGTTTTCCATGAATCAAGAAATGACTACTTTCGTATTTTCAAAGCGCAACATTGGAAGCCGCGAAAAATTGGTTTAAGAAGCTTCTACGAAAACAAATGAAACAGTGTTTAACAAAACAGCTTTAAAACATATTTAATCTTTGGTGTGGATGGAGTATACATTTTAACTCACTTACCGACTTCTTTAATCTTTTCCAGCTGATTTGCAAACCTTCCTAGAATCACGTTTTCTTTCGTAGTAGAATGCTGAACAAGAAAATTAGGTATGAATACAAACAGAGCGTTACAAAAAATACGTTACAAATTATCAAACCTTCTTTTCCGCCATTCCCATTCATAAATTAGAAAGAGATTTTCGTCTCGTATATTCGGAAAGGCATTCCGTAATGTAATATTAGATGGAAATAAAAGCTGGGTACGGTATCACTGCCCTTCCTTCGAAAACCCCCAAGATACCGAATTAAGTTAAAGTAGTAAATGGGCGAATATTCTGCTTTGTCGTGTTACGGCTGGCGAACGTAGACTGAGTCAGCAATGATTTTCCATTCGAAGGTTTTCTGTAGTTTGATGCAGTTTGCCGGGGCGACACCTATTCCTTTGATAACCATCAATTTTACGGTTCCTGGACTAGAAACAAAATTATATATAAATCATGTGATGATCAGTTTTTACCCTGAGCCAAAAGGCTACGACTGCATATCGTCCACTTGGATCTTCAAAGAGAAAATGAACCTGGAAGGAAAGCAGAAGTTCTGCCAATGAGTATTGGAATTTTAACAGAGATCTAAACTGAGCATTGGGACTAAATGAAAGGCCTCTGGTCCCTTCCACAAATCAAAACGTGAATTTTTTGTGTGATTTGAGGGAAGACGCGAAACAAAAAAAATTACAAGAAATTCCCCTTTGGAAAGGAAACGAGTGTACCATCTTATTACCTCGCCAGAATAACGTCGGCCATTACGAGTGTGTTCCGATCCCCGATCGTTTTCGCATCCGAAGTGCACGTGGAACCCTTTCAGTACGTACGTGTCTGTAAGCCGACTTCCTTTAAGTCTCGCTGTTCCTTTGCTCTTATCAACAGAAAAAGTGGGATAGTTTCCATTGTTTTCCAGGTCCCCAGCGACCAGGCCTCCGGAGTTGTCGAATTCTATTTTCAGAGTTCGGTACTTTCTCTCTCTCACCCGAGTCGTGTCGATGTTGATCGGAGATTGCCGATTACCACCACATCGTTCCCATTTTATATACCAATCTGATGGACCAGGAGCTGCGGAGAAATAAAGATCCATGATTTTGAAGGTTTTCATCAGAAAAGAAACGTTTCAGTGATTATACAATTTAGGTATTCAAGGAATTTAAATTCTCGCTGTGATTTAAGATTCCAAGTGTTACTTAACTGCTTTCCTACTCCTCGCTCTCCTTCCCCTGAGGGTATAAATTAGCACCAGAAAACTGGGGGAGAAGGAGGGTTAGGTTAACCCCAGTGGAGTAACATCTATTCTGATCAGAAGTATGTAATGCGGTACAATTCTAACTGATCCATATTTATTCCTTTTTTGACAAAGGAGAATTACCTTGTGAGGTAGTATCTCCGTAGCTGAAATCTTCACCATCTTGTACTGTAAGAAAAGGGAGAGGAACTTAGTTAAACATTTGTAATCTTTACAAGTTATCATTCAGAACTAAGTTGAAGGAATTAAGAATTGGATAACCACTAGGCATTGAGATTTGTGGCATCTACCTGAAAACATTAGGAAGAAACAGTCCTACTGGTTTTCATATACTAAGATTTGATCTCCCGTGACTTCGGGTGTAACAGGAACGCACACAATGTAGTTTTTCTTTCTTTCTTTCTTTTGTTGGTTTTTTTTCTTTTTTTCAGGGCTACGAGTTGAAGCAAAAGGTAAATGAACAAAGCATGTCTTTCACAAACAAAGCCTATGCTAATGTGTTTCTCTGTTTGTAATTTACTTTGACGCACAGTTTATGCTTAAATTTTGTTTCGAAATTTAACATCCCGAGTGGTACTCACGATCCGCTTCACACTGTTCGCTCACTGCTACTCCAACGGCCGATAACAACAACAGAAAAAGCAACATTCCTTTAAAGAAAATCAACTTCACAATAAAACACTTCCATAGTAAAATTAATTGGGACTTTGAGACAGACCAGTCACAGGCAAAGAATGCTAAAACGAAAGGATTTTTATGGTTATTTTTTGGGTTAAAAATTCGATAAATAACTGTCTGTTGGTGGCGGGTACTATCAACAGAACACCCGCAAACTTGGTTGATGAAACTAGCCACTCTTTTTGGGGAGCGAGTATTCCTGTCTGTCCATCCCTATTTCCCTATTTCTGTTTTCCTGTAAAACTTTTATCATCTGAATATAATTGAAACTTGAGAAAATTACATTTATCTATCTTGGGACAACTCACGCATGAGAGAAAAAATCTCCATAACATATATCCATCCGCGAACAAAGTTTTTGGAAATTAACAATAAAAGAATCAGCTATTTGATTTACGATTAGTGATCACGAATCAAGATACTTTTTCACCCGTTTTAGCAATTTAAGACTGTTACAGCTTCAAGAAATCAACAGTTTTATCTTCTGTCAGCAAGAGTTACACAAATGAAATTAGAATCTATTTTGGTTCGCCGTCTTCTTTCAGTTAAAAACCTCGACTACTCCCATAGTTTCAATCTGGCTTTAGAAAGGACAATTGTAATAGACTAAACTGTTGGTTTACAGAACATCTTCTTTAAATCTGAACGCGCCCGCAGACAAAGTGAAAAGATTAATCAGTAACGAGGACGGCATTCCATTTTTCAATATCTATCAAAATCACAAAAGACTTACCGAGGTCGAATTTGGTCTTCACTTAGTAATTAAGCTTCGTCTCTGTACCAGAGGTAACTCGGTGAAGTTCAGGGATCAGGGGTGTTTATATATACTTAGCCGAGAGTATTAAAACAGGCGATGGTTACTCTAGTGGCTTATCCTATATTGATCTTAATTAATACTTTTCTGTGGGAGTTTTTAGAATAGGAGATGATTACCGCATAAACAGATATTAACGATATCACTCTAATATAAATTATAATACTATCATTCAAATCTATGATTACCTCATAAAATTGATATTCAACAGTATCAGCTTAATATTTTTTGTTTTCTGCGACTGATCATGCATTATTGATCTTGGTTACAGAAGGTATACAGAAGATTAATGAGATCAATATTATTTAAACAGACAAAAATAGAAATGATATGAGAAGTACAGATATGCTACGTTGTGATTCAATATAAGGTTTGGTTTTTATTCAAGTTCGTCTTGCACGCCTATTCATCGTCTACCACGAGAAACAATGAAACTGGGGGCAGAATTATTAACAGATATGAAAAAAGATGACATAATAATAATCATAATTAATCATAAAAATAATGATAATAATTATAACAATAATAATATAATTATTTGAAAACAAGAATAATATAATTTAAATAATAATGGTAAGTATTTAACAAGTTCATTGTAATTTATAGATAATTTTAGTGTCAGATAACATAACCAATACTTTCTATTGTTTGGAGAACTAAAATAAGAAATCATTGGTCAAGAAACGCTTATATTAGGAACTTCAGTCTGATATTTAATTTGACTAATATCTGTTCACTGTGATATTAAATGGCCGGCCTTTACCATGCAATGTTTAATTTAGAAATTCCCATAAGAAGATTGGCGAATGAAAACAAGGAACTATTCCAGAATGACAAAATGCTCAAGTTTAATTGGATCAATGTACCTCTAATTTAATCTTTTATTGTCCGCCCTTTTATTTTTATTCTTTGTCTCTCTCTCATACCCCTTGAGAGCAAAAAGAAAATAGAAAATAAGCCCCAGCTTGAATATCTGTTTTTAGACTTAAATAGGCATCATGAGCGTTTACATTCTATATTATTCCGATTTTCTGGGTAGTTCTTTTTTGTGATATTTTTAGAATGAAAATAAAAACTATTGTTTATAAATAAGAAAGCTGGTAAGTTTTGAGCTCGGAAAAGAAACAGAGAAAGATGTTTATCATCTTGTCGTGGGACAAAGAAAAAGTCCCCTTAAGGAATCGAACCTCAGACCTTAAGATTCCGAGCTCGGATGCTCTACCACTGAGCTACAGAGACTCCACGGTGAGCGATGTCTATTACGAAGTTCATATGATACGCGTCCTGCATACTGCTAGTATCAGCAATGTCGACGGCGTAATGTTTGTAGATTTAGAAATAAGAGAGATGGTAAGTTTTGAGCTCGATAAAGAAATGAAAAAGATGATCTTTCTCTAATAAAAACTATTGTCTGTCAGACTGCAAAAATCTTGATTTTAAATTGAAAAGACTTGAGATATTGTGATTTGTAAATACTTTTTGATCAAAGATCACATCAAAGGACAGTGTACAGCGATGATGCACCCCAACGCAGAGCTATAGAAGATAGTTTAAAGTTTAAATTAAATTGAGTTCAGCGCAAGATATGGATTCACAAGTTTGGAAAGCGTCAGAATCCCTCTCTCTTGTTTCATTGGGTGCTTTGGCGATGTTCTTATCTTACGGAGAACTACGCTTAAAAAAGGAGGAGTGCTTTTCTATTCTTTACGCGCCAGGCGGCTTTTAAAACGTTTTAACTTTATCTTTCGAACGTCTATAACCTGCAAAAGGTTTGCGAAATTTAAGTCTTAATAAACTGTTTTATTTTAAAATGTTCAGGGACCAATATTTACTCGGAGGCTCCTGAAATTTGTAAGATATCCTTCTAACACTGAGGACCAGGAAGGCAGCTTGCTTTTGTAAACAATGAAACAACTTAAACTTGAAACTTCGGAGGAATTTAGCTAAATGCGGAAACATGATTATGGCCAAAATTAACCAAAATTCTCTGATCAAAACATATTTATAAAACACGATATTTTAGGTTTTTCTCCATTGAAATAAAAATGTTTGCGGTCTGCTAGACAGTTTTTTTTTTTCATTTTAAAATTATATAAATTAACCGGAAAATAAGGAAAGTATAAAATTTAAATCTTGTGGAATAATGCTTTAGTCTAAGAGTAGACTCATGGCTTGGGATACCTCAGCATTGATATAGGCATAGATCGATCTAATTAATTTTCTTATTTTGTACTCTCTAATAGTTTCTTGTTTTACGTTCGACAATACTCATTTAGAAGTCTTGAAAACTTTGTATTGTCGAGGCCGGTCATTCAATATCACTTCGAAAAAATATTAGTTAGAGTAAATGACTAGACTTAAGTGCCAAATATCCACGTACCATGACGTTATGATCGCCTATTTTGGCTTTCCAAATTGAGAAAAAATATCAGTCGTTTCATCTGTTGTTTAAGCTGTATATAAATCACGATGACTCGATTCCATACTTTTCAAATACTTCTTATAATCTAAATGATCAGTTTTGCCAAAGAAAAGACGAAGAAAGCAAAGTAAAAATCAAAATTGAAACTTACTTTAAATTACAACATAACATATGCGTATTTCTTTTGTTATTTCCAGTTTGTTCGTTTGTGAATATTGGACTCATCAATTTTTTGTAAAACCTTCTGTAACTATGGTAAACAATTCGTGATCAGTATCAGGTAACCACAATGTGAGACTGATATTGCTAAATATCGGTCCTATAAAGTAATCATCGATTATTATGATACCCGCTTTAATCAAAAGTATCAAATAAGTTTAATATTAGACGGGTTCTGCTGGATCTCAGAAAAGTAATTATCGCCTATTTTGATATTCCCGGCTAAGCATATAAACATCCCTGATTCCTGAACTTCATTGAATTGTCTATGATATAGACGAAGCTTAGCTACTGAGTGGAGAACCAAATCGACCTCTGTAAGACATTTGTGATTTTAACTAGTTATTAAGTAATGAAATTCTACCTTTTTTTTCGGCTGACCTTTTCTCTTACGATTTTTAAAAGGAAAATGTTTTGTATCCTGTTAAATGATCTACCAAAAACCAGCAGTTTAGTCTATTTAAGTTTTCCTTTCTAAAGGTAGAGATTTACCTCTTCATGTTTTTTTCTTTCTGACTGATCCATCTAAAAGTTACAACATAATTTGATGCGGAAGCATTTTCCACTGTTCTTGTAAATTTTTAATAGTCTTTAAAGGAATGCTGCTGTTATTGTTATCAGCCATTGGAGTAGCAGAGAGCAAACAATCTGAAGCCAATCGTGAGTACTTGGATGTTAAATTTCGAAATAACATTTTAAGCATAAACTGTGCATCAAAGTGAATTGCAAACAGGGCAACACATTAGCATAGGTTATGCTTGCGAGAGACATGCTTTGTTTATTTACCTTCTGCTTCAATTCGTGGCCCTGGAAAAAAGAGAAAAGCTTAAAAGTCAAAGAGAGAAAGAGAAACTACCTTGCGTGCGTTACTGTTACCCCTGGAGTTATGTGAGATCAAATCCTAGTATGAAAATCAGAGAGACTGTTTCTTCCTGATATGAGATGCTACAAATTTCAATGCCCTGTAGTTATCCAATTCTTATTTCCTTTAACTTTGTTCTGAATGATAATTTGTAAAGATCATGAACGATTAACAAAGTTCCTCTCTCTTTTTTTTGCAGTGTAAGATGGTGAAGATTTCAGCTACGGAGATACTACTTCACAAGGTAATTCTCAAGATTGGAATAGATAGAATAGATAGAGGATCAGTTAGAATTGTACCGCATTACATACTTCTGATCAGAATAGATGCTACTCCACCGGGGGTTAACCTAATCCCCCTCTCCTCCCGGTTTTCTGATTCTAATTTTGACTCCCAAGGGGGGGGGGAAAGGAGAGCAGTTAAGTAACACTTCTGAATCTTATATAGCGAGTGGGATCTAACTTCCTTGAATACATAAATTGTACAATCACCAGAACGTTTCTTTCCAGATGAAAAACTTCAAAAATCATGGATCGATCTTTATTTCTCCGCAGCTCCTGGTCCATCAGATTGGTATATAAAATGGGAACGATGCGGTGGTCATCGGCAGTCTCCGATCAACATCGACACATCGACACGACTCGGGTGAGAAAGAGACAGTACCGAACACTGAAAATAGAATTCGACAACTCCGGAGGCCTGGTCGCTGGGGACCTGAAAAATAATGGAAACTATCCCACTTTTTCTGTAGATAAGAGCAAATACTCATCGGCAGAACTTCTGCTTTCCTTCCAGGTTCATTTTCTCTTTGAAGACCCAAGTGGACAATATGCAGTCGTAGCCTTTTGGCTCAGGGTAAATACTGATCATCACATGATTTATATTTATATTTACAGAGTGCACGAGTCCAGGAACTGTCAAATTAATGGTTGTGAAAGGAATGGCTGTCACCCTGGCAAACTACTTCAAGTTACAGAAAGCTTTGGAATAAAAAATCATTTCTGACTCAGTCTACGCCAGCCGTAACATCACAAAACAGAATAATTGCGCATTCACAGCTTTTATTTCACTCGGTATCTTTGGGGTATTTTCAAAGGAAGGGCAGTGGTACGGTGAAGGCCGTACCCAGCTTTCATTTGCACCTTATATTACATTATGCAACGCTTTTCCGAATATACCGCAACGAAGGTGTCTTTCTAGTATGCGCATGGGAATGGCGGAAAAGGAAGATTAATAATTTGTACAGTATTTTTCAAATAACGCTCTGTTTGTGTTCTTACCTAATTTTCTTCTTCGACATTCTACTACGAAAGAAAACGTGGTTCTAGAAAGGTTTGCGAATCAGCTGGAAAAGGTTAAAGAAGTTGGTACGTGAGTTTAAAATATATACTCCATTCACACCAGTTTTAAAACTGTTCTGTTAAAAACGATTTACTACTTAAACCGATTTTTCGACTTCTAATATTGCACTTTGAAAAAACGGAAGTAGCCGTTCTTGAATTATGGAAAACTTAGTTTTTAAGTTCTCTGCTTTTGAGTTACATTGAATGAAAATACTGAAATTAAAATTGTTTCCACAGATCAGTCAACGGAAATAAAGAAGGCGATTGGAATTACTCTGATGAATCTTATACTGCACAATATTCGGCAATGAAAAACTTTGATATTGGCCGAATATTACCACTACAAAGGCTCCCTAACCACCCCTCCCTGCTGCGAAAATGTGGCGTGGTTCATCTTGAACCCAAGAGTTCCTATGACGGACTGTGAGGTATTTATGAAACAGCAGGGGCGGATCCAGGAATTTTGGATAAGGCGGGGAGAAGCGGCCGGAGGTGCAAACTAAGCTTGGAAATATTCAAAATAAACCAAATACATATATAAGGGCGGAAAAAAGAGAATGACGAAGTCGTTAATAGTTGTTAGCTTTTTAACTAATTGGTTGAGAAGACTTGAGATACACCTAATAATTGAAACAATGGAATTACAGATTACTTTCAAAAATAGCTTCACCCTTTACACCCTGACATCAGTATGCTGATGAGGAGACTTCGATAAACGATCAAGAGCTTCTTTAGTTGTTTGGGCACTTTTCACGTGCAGCCAAGCATAGCAGTTTCGCTTTCCGCCTCCAACAACTTTTTGGACGTACCGTGCTGATTCTCTTTGCTCTTCAGGTGCCTTTCAAGCGATGTAAAAATCACTTTTTGATAATTTGTGGTGAAAAAATCTCCATGAGTTAACTATATTTTCGTTTAGAGTGAAATTTCTTAAGCAAAGTATCAAGCTCAAGCATTTCGTAGTTCTCGATTTTGTTGGCAGTCATCCTCCTCAAGACGACATTTTTTCCTAAAAACAAAAAAAAAGCAGTGCTTTTTCAGTGTTGTTGCTGTCTCACCTAAACGCGTGAAAATATTTGCAAAACTAATTTTGATAAATTATTTTAGCATGCACGCGATTCTTGCCTGTTGTCGCTACATAGGCTGTCTCGAAATTTTTAATGAATATTATCTATATGTAACCACATGATTTCTTCGTGCAATTTAGAATGAATAGGCACGTAAATTTTTTTCAAGATTTTCTGATTTTGTTAGTCGCTAGACTTTTCTCGTCAATTATCCCAAATTGCACTCAAAATCCTGTGATCACCTATTCAAAAATTTCTATCGCAGCGAAAACTTCATATCCCAACACAAAACATCCAGTGATGTCACAGTATGGCGGCGCAGTTTCCCCACGGCATACGGCGCAATTTTTCCCGTACTGACGTCCCACTTGGTTAGTAACATATATGTATCCATACTGCTTAACATAATGCTACTATATGCGGACTGTGGATGTGGTTGAGTAGAATCTTAGGAAAGGCTTGGATTGAACGTGAAACCGAAAGTGTCCTAACTTTCACAGAGACTTTCATGGAATAATTAACAAGAAATATTTGCCTTTTAAATTCCTTTTCAATCGGGTGTACTTGTTTGACTTGTTTTGTTTTGGTTGTTTGTTTGTTTTTACGTCATTTTAATGTTGTAAATGCAACTGCTCTTCAATGGTAAGATTCACCTGGACTACTTGCACATTGACTTTCCAAATATATCATCAGTTTTCATGGATTTCGAAGGTTTTCAAAATATCTCAAAATCAAAGATGGCGAATCTTGGCATTGACGCGATATGATGACAGAAAAAAACACTTTATTTATTGTACGCTTTATAATTACTGAGCTTTTAAACTCGTGTTTGTGATCAACGAGAAGGTGATGAGGGCCAAAGAGTAGTTGATGAGGCATAGTAGAGGAAACCTTCTTTTCATCTCCAGCTCAGGAAAAAGCTCGAGTAAAATGTAATCAAAATACGACGCAATTGTTTATTTCTTGTTGAGTTTATTAGTTTGTTTGTCACTCGGCCAACCAATGATTTTACATGTTCCATTTCAATTTCTTCAAGCCGGTTAATTGATAACAGCATAGACTTTGCGGCCATTCCGCGGCTGAATTGGTCTGAAGTTGTCACACATGTCCGGGGGGTCCTTAGGGAATCGACCTTTTAACTCCCTGAACTGCGACAGCTACAAACGAAACAAGGAAAGAAAGTGAATCTACAGCTCTTTTTTTGAGATACATCTTAAACTAACCCAGACAAAATGCTATCATTTTCCTTACTTATAGCAATATATTAGGCTTTTTAACTCAAAACAATATTTGAGGAAATAAATGAACCTGTCCTATCTACGCATGCAAGCTATTTTGAATTGAGCGTCGACAGTAACTTGCAATTGCATTGGTTCTTTTTGATTTGCTGCGTCTATCCTCCCAACAAATCAATTGCAACACTAATTAACAACTTGCTAAAAAAGGTGACAAATTTTGAGCTCTGTCGTGAAATTTTTTCGTCTTGCGATAAACGTGGGACAAAGAAAAAATTCTGATTCCGAAGGTTTGAAGTTTGATTCCTTATGGGGACTAGGACTTCTTCATTCTCTTTTTTCCGTCCTTTAGTATGGCTTTGGTTTGAGCTCTCACTGTCCACTTGTCATAGTTTATGTTCTTCTCAGAGGCCGTTGTATCAACTTGGGTGAGTTCTAAAGCTGGATAACAACAGCCATCCCGTGGGGAGGGTCAGGGGTCAAGACCCTTCCCTCCCTCCCCACCCCTAATGAGACTTGTGGGTTTCTTTTTTTATCCGTCTGACATCAAAATTCTCGCATCGATAGGGTTGCTTGAGTCTTACTTGGCTTTGTTGAAAATAAAATTTCTATCATGCTTTCTCAAGCAAATTTTGGACCTCCTCAAAAAGTTTGATAAATACCTGATAGTCCGTGATAGGAACTCTATGTTTCAAGACAAACCACGACACGTTTTCGCAGCAGGGAGGGGTAGTTAGGGAGCCCATGTAGTGGTAGTAGTTTGACAGTACCAATGTTTTGTGCTTCCGAGTTTTGCGTGGTATAAGGCGCATCAGGCGAATTCCGACCGACTTCCTTATTTTTGTAGACTCATCTGTAAAGGCAATTTAATTTTTTGATGTTTGTGAATATTTTCTAACACTAAGAGCAATCACCATTTGGTGAAACCACAATCACGACACCAAAATGGATGGTGATTGAACGGATTCAAAGAAGAACTACCATAAACGAGGTTTGTGGAAATATCTTCATCGACATTCTCATTAAAAAGGTGTCCTTTGCCCTCCTTCAAAGCGTTTCATCATAAGATGTCGAGAAGTTCTCAAATGTTGCTTAAGATGGAAGTGAATCGAAGAAAAAAAAACTCACAGAGCTACTGATGTTCGCTAAAAGTTAACTATTTCATTCTTAAGATCTCCTTACTGTCTTCCATAAAATTCGGCAAATTTGGTATTAGATCAATTAATAATCCCTTGAAGTATATTTTTCTTGATTCTCAACACTCGTCTGCTTGGTATTGTATTGATATTGTTATGAGAAATTCTGTCCTGGTCACCCTCGGGAGTTAGGAGGTGAAACACCTTTCGCAAAACGCTTAATATATTATCCAGTTTAGCTCACGTACCAACATCGATAATCTTGTGCATCTGATTTGCCAACCTTCCCAAAATAGTGTTTTCATATTTGGAAGCCTGACAACAATATCATGCAAGACAAAAAACAGAGCATTACTTTAACATTGGAATTACATGGTTCCAACTCAAGCTTTTTAGCGATTCTTGTAAGATACATTATTTTACGAGCATAATAATCAGTTTTATAAAGAAGTCTTCGTTTATATTCGGAAAAAAGGTTCTCAATGTTAAAAGAAAATAAAGGAAGAAATGAAGGCTGATTTAGTCTTTTATCAAGTGGCAAACTTTTGGAAAGTCTTGGGCAGAGTAGATTTCCTTTCATGATCAATAGACACCTAACAGCTCACTGAAATCTGACTGTTCACTTTCCCCTGTTACAATGTATTTCCCTCTCTTTAGAAATACACGTGGATACCGAGTTGAGTTTAAGCCCTACACGCGGTTCTTCCTCGTTTTCATTTTCCAAGCTGGCGTTTATTGGATCGAAAAGAATACGAAAAATCGCTTACAGTAACGCACACAAACAATAAAACACTAATGTGAATATGAAGTATCATTATCAGTATGTTTACCCTGAGCCATACGGCTACTACTGCAATTCGTCCCTTTGAGTTCACAAATACAAAGTGAATCTGGAAGGAAAGCAGAAGTTGAGGAGTTAATTTCTTTTAATCTATTAATGAGTGTGGGATTTAAGTAAGGATCTGAGATAAGCACTAAGACAAACAGAAATGAAAGAAGAAGTGTCATTTTTATCTCTCCTTTCTCTTTAAACCCACTCACAAGTCAGAGGACAATTGTTTTTCGTAATCCGATAGAAAGATGCCTCAAAGCCGATAGAGCTTATTGACTCAAAAATAATAATGGTAGAAGAAATCCTGTTTGAAAACAATCAAGAGTTACATCTAATTACCTCGGCAGCAAAACGGTGGCCATTAAGAGTGTGTTCAGATCCTCGGTTGTTTTTACACCCGAAGTGCACGTGGAACTGATCCAATTTGTAAGTGCCCTTGAGGTGATTCCCTTTTAGTTTCGCTGTTCCTTTGTCCTTGTCTACGAAAAAAGTGGGAGCGTTTCCGTTGTTTTTTAGTTCCCCAGTGACCAGGCCTCCCAGTCTGTCGAATTCTATTTTCAAAGTTCGGAAATGTCTGCGCCTCACCCGAGTCGTGACGATGTTGATCGGAGATTGCCGCCTGCCATCACATTGCTCCCATTTTTTATACCAATCTGACGGACCAGGAGCTAAGATAAAATAAAGAACTTTACAGAGATGCTTTAATTTTTATCTCCGCTGTTACAAATGATTAATATTTTTGTGTTGAATACATTTTAAGGCTCTTTCTAGAGTAACATAATCACTCTAACCCCCCCCCCCCCCCTCCCCCAAGAATAAAAACGAGTAGCTGAAAAACCGCCACGGAAAACTGAACAAATGGGGAAGGGGAGGTGGGGGCGGGTAACCCTTGATGAAGTAGTATCTCTTCTGATTGGAAGTATGTCATGTTAAATTTCCTGAAATATATTCTAAACTGCATGCTCCAAAATTAATTTCAGTCTTGAAAAAGAAGGAATACCTTCCGAAGTAGTTTCTCCGTAGCTGAAAAATTCATCATCTTGCACTGTAAGAAATAAGAAGGGAAAAGAACTTAGTTTATCATTTAACGATTATTATAATTATTATTATTATTATTATTATCATTCCTGATGAGTAAACGTCAATAACAAGTGAAGAGACACGATGTATTTCGTCAAGGAAAAAACGTTTTCAGTAGAGTCCGTCTTGGTTTTTCTTTTTTTTCTTCTCTCTTTCTTTCTTTCGGTTCTCAAGAGCTACGAACCGAAGTAAAAACAGGGGATGAAACACATGCGACTCTTTAAGAAATATAACACACGCTATCGAATGTCAGGGTTTGCACTTCACGTTGATGTACGACAAAAGCTGAAAGTTTGTTTATAAACTGTTTTGGTACTCACGTTCCTCGCATTTTGTGCCCATTGTCACACCAAGGACCGATAACAACAGCAGCAACAGCAACATACCTTCAAAGAAATTTTGATTTATTATGATTGTTCAAAATGTTTTCGTACGGATCGACAGATTTAGATAAATAATTAGATTAGACAAAAGGGTTAAAACGTTTTTTTTTATCTTCCTGTCTAACAGAACATCAGCAAACTTAATTTTATTTTTAAAAAAAGTGACTCCTTTGTGGAGCAAGTATTTCTGACTGTTTGAACAAATTTCTTAGACTTTAGTTCCTTAGATCCACTCTCTCGAGGTAAATTCAGATTTAGTGATCACCTTTAAATGGAAATACATTGAAAACTTGAGCAAATTACATGTATCTTGCAACAGCTGTGACATGAGATAAAAAGAATATTTCCGTAAAACACATCCATCCACGAACAAAGTTTAGTGAAATAGAAGGAATCAGCTCACTGGATAACGATCAGAGATTAGATCTGTAATCAAGAGACAATTTTTTGCCCGTTGATGCAATGAAAGACTATCACACCTTGTTCTACTTTTCCACAGAGTAGCAAAAGCGAAGAAAGGAAAGAGATAAGTCCATTAATAACTCCTAATGCAACATAAGCAACTCTCATAGCTAGAATCGTGGTTTAGAAATGACAACTCTCATAGCTAGAATCGTGGTTTAGAAATGACAACTCTAATAGACTTATTCCCCTTTCACACCAGCAAAACGTGTTTAGTTAACCTGGGTTCAACTAATTGAAAATCAGAAACTGACGGGAGAAAAAATAAATTTCTAAAAGGATTCAATCAAACTTTAAATTAATTTTTCAATGAACTACATCGAATTTAGCAGCTTCTACGAAGAAAAAACAACATTTAACCGTGTTTAACGAAGAAGCTATTAGACATGTTTAAGCTTTGGTGTGAATGGGGTATTAGTTTCTGGTTTTCGGTGGATTATTCTAAACCACGCATTAAATCTCCTCAGCATCTGAACACACCCGCATGAAAAATGGAAAGAGCATAGCTGATAACGAAGACAAAATTCTGATCACTTTATAGCAAAATCAAACACGACTTACCGAGGTCGATTTTGGTCTCCACTTAGTAGTTAAGCTTCGTCTTCGTACTAGGGGTAACTCAATGAAGTTCAGGAAATCAGGGATGTTTATATACATAATCGAGAGTATTACAGTGGGCGTTGATTGAATAGTTTAAATCTAATTTTAGTGGATACTGATAACCGGGAGTATCAAAATAAGCGATGATTTACCTCATAAACGTGATATTTGACAGTTCCATTCTAGTATTTTTGTTCCTTGTTACTAATCATGAATTAGTGACCTTGGTTAAAGAGGTATATGGTAAATTAATGAGATCAATATTGTCTAAACGGAACAATATAGAAATAGTAAAAAGAAGTAAAAATATATTCCGGTGTGATTAAATATATTAAGTTTTACTTTTTATTTCACTTTTGTTTTCTACGCCTGTTCACTGTCTGCCATACCACAACCGGCGAAGCTGGGGGTTAAAGAATAAAAGCTATGTAAAAAGGGTGAAATCGAGTCACGGTGATTTACATAAAATTTGACAGAAAACACAAGTAATATTTGTTTGGAGAGCCAAGTAGGCCATGCTACGTCATGATAAGGCATCCAGGAATAATCAGTCTGATATTTACTCTAATATTTATTAAATGTGATATGAAATGAACAGCCTTGACAATACAAGGTTTAGAAACTCCAAAGTAAATATCATCGGAAAAAAACAAGGAACTTTTTTTGGGTTACATAACAACAAAAAATAATGCAAAATGCTGAATTTCAATTGAATCGATATATTTCTAGTTCACTATTGAAAAATTCCACCTTTAATATTTTTTTCTCTCTATCAACCACGGTGAGAGCGAAAAGAAAAGAAAAATTGTACCCCTGCATGTATATCTATTTTCAGACTAAAACAGATATCACGAGATTTTACATTTTAAATTACAATTTTCGCACCTCATCAAAGAATGCGGTCATGTCGGCGACCAATGAAACGCAATATCGAACTCCCTGACGAGTTTCATGTCAAAGAACTCTTTGGAACTAGCAGTCATTTCGCTTAACGGGGAATTTGCATTTTGACGAAATCCAAGATTCATCGGGAAAAGTAGAAAGAAAGTTGGCAAAGCAAGCTAAGGAAATAGAGAAACTTTACTTTTATTTCTTTGGCTCTGGCTCTTTAATGTACAGATATCAATAGCACACCTCATGCAAATGAGGGTCAATATCTACTGACAAAGACCTGACATATACTGCCCACACTCAACACTACAGTTGAACCCAGGAAACTCGAATTGCCAAGGGAAATTGAAATTACTTCGTGTAATCCGGGTTTCGAGTTAGAGAGGTTTTGAACAAAAAGACCAGAAACAATTGATCGATTCCAGAGTACGTGGCATTATTTCTCTTTGCTGGTAAGAGCTCTCAAAACTGTTTTGTTACGGACATACAAACGTGTGATATCGACAAAGGTCAATTTATCATAACATATAAATAAGATTAGAGGTAATCTTTCGGTGCAAAATGTTAAGGGTTTTCAAGTTATAGGGGTTAAAATTACTGTAAATATATACGGAAAATGCAAGGGAAATCAGTTTTGCTCCGAATTAGCGGGGAATTTGAGTTAATGAGGGTTCGAGTCATCGGGGTTCAACTGTACTTCAATGATTCTTGGAAACAGTGCGTAGTCTCTTTCCGCGTCTAATAAAATGTTTCCTCCGTGACATGTGCATGTACTCCTTCTTCGTGAGAATCGTCAAAGACTGGAACAGTTTGCCAAACCATCTCTTCACTGACGAAATTAGCGTTAACAAATTTAAAAAAGGCTTAAAAAGATGGATGATGATTTATTGACACAGAACCTCATATTTTAATTGTACATATTTTCATTTTAAACATCATTCTTACTATACCATGTTGTACCCGCACTAATGATTTTTACGCGCGTTTTTTATAGTTTTTTGATAGTTTTAAAGTTCAGTTAGGGGACCTCTTATAAGAACAACCTCACGGTCCACCTTTTTAAATATGTATCGTGTATCATGTTTATAAGCATATATGTAGTTGAATAAAATATTATTATGAACTATTCTTTCGTAAAGGACACTATAAAGTATCTTCTAGCACAAAAAAATTTATCCTAGTACAAAAATTTATTATCCCAGAATATCCTCCAGTACTGAAATGTTTCGAGCATACATATAGATGTATCAAATGTAAGGATTTCGTCACACATACTTTCCTACGGCCGCACCCCTCTTTTGCTCCCTCAAAAATTAAACTTCAAAGTAAGTTGTCTCCTTCTCCTGTTGGAAATGTATAAAAGTATGAAACTTATATGCATGTCGATACATTGGTCGCTTTCTATGCCAACAGTCGAGCTTTGTTTGCAAGAGAGCTTTCATAAATAGAAACCAGAGCAGGTTGTGTCGGCATAAATTTTGCATGGCTGACTTACTATCTAAGCATAAGTTCTTGGCAAGTAATGGAGAAAACAATACACTTCTATTGAAGCTAAGGCTTTGTTTCAGAGCAGTATGGGGTTCTGAGGAAATCTTTCCGAAAAATTATCCACAAGAAGATATTGTTTAACAACATATCATCGAAGAAATTTATGACAAACATGCATTATGGCCGGATATTTCATATTAAGATCTATGGAGTGAAAGGGTAAACTGAAGGTAATAGAAAGTTTACTTAAAACTCTTGCCCCCCCCCCCCCCCGCAAAAAAAAACCTGTTATTCTCGTGACCAATGGCCTCATATCTTCGAGTTCCGTCATTTTTGATATTTCCACAATCTTAAGGCTTCATGAGTGTTATGCAATCACTGCATATCACTCACTCTCATTCCCTTTTAAAAACAATATTGTATATCATAACTATTTTCCCCAAGTATAAGTATGCCAGTGTCTTTCAAGGAGACATCTCAAAAGGTACGAGGTGAATTCAGCGTGTTGAAATTCAAAGTAGCCGTAGGCCACTGAACTCGGAAATTAATTATGAAGGGGTTAAACACCGACTTCATATCTAAACTTTTTATCCACTTACTTCTCCCCGTTCTTTTCATGCGGAACGTCACCTTCTCTCAGGTAGATTTCAATCTTTTTAGAATACAGTTCATCGATATTGTGTTTTCTGGCGATCGAGTGTTCAAATTCCGGATCGACAATGTTTGAAAACAAGGCTTATAAATAGGAAAGTATATTAATCAGTTGAGCCCCATATATTCAATTGAACATGCGAAAGCCTTTTACGTTAGCAGACTAACCAAATAGTTAGCAGGAGTGGAAACAAGAGTGATTGAATGATGGATGCAAGGAGTGAATTTTGGGTCATAAAAACAACTCGGAAATTTTCCTCCAACCATTTTCCCAAATAAATTACTCTAGCGTTTGCATGCGTGGGGCCGCTGCGAATGGTGCGAATGATGAGAATGATCACGGACGGACACACTTCACGATTACAGGGAGTCTTCATTGCCTTTGGCACCCTTGACTCAAAAATTATATCTTGGGATCCACTGGGAATAATTTGCTGATTAAAACGGTAAAGCACTCTCGAAGTAAAACAACCGTTTAACTCGCAGCCAATGATGTAACAACAGTATGGCAGCCAATGATGGGCTGGTATCATATTCCCGTTTTAAGAGAGCTATGAGGATCGAAATCATCGACCATTTTTTAAAATTCATCTCCCATTTTAGTAATAAATGATTCTTATCGAGAGCCCATCACTTATCAGTATATTCAGCAATGAAGAAAAACGGGAAATAGCAGACTACAAGACAGCCAGGGATTTACCTACCACGTGCAACGCAAGCGGAAAAAAACGACCTACCGGCTTTGCTCTGCACGAATAAATGAAAATGCTTGCAAGGCGTCAACCATTAAAAAAGACGGGACCTTTAATGGTGGCAAAAATACGCACAATCACACTGTAGAGGGTGAATGCAACAGTAAGGACTCAGAAGTTGACTACGCACCGGGTTCAGTGCATGAGGTAAATTGTACTTGAAGTATGATGACACTTAAATAATGTTGACTTCCATATTGCCAGGGAGCAAATAATACTTGACGTGTACCTGTATTTAGGACAGAAAACAGGATCTTCTTGTTTAAGGAATTGCATAATCATATTCTGCGTACATTGTTCAATAATTTTTTTGCCTGACTAATCTGTGAAATAAATACCTGTCTTATTAAGTTTGTGAAGGTTCATATTTAGCTTATTTACCAAACAACATCCAAACAAAAATAACCATCAGATCCAGACCTTGTGCTGGTGACATCTGAGGTCGTTTTGACGAAAGCCCAATACTTCGTGAGACCCCATTTCAGAAAAGTTAATGACAAAAAGGACATGATTTGTTTCTTATTGATTCGAACAATCCCATACTTTGCAATCTGATAAATCAAGGTTGAGCTGCAAGCTGGAAGGTGAAAAATTAGCACTACCTTGAATGCAAAATCTATGCGAGGTAGATTCAATTAGTATCGAGTAATTCAATATCTTGACGCTGCGATGCACTTGGAAATGAAAAATATTTTGCACAGATATTGGACGTTGATGCGTCATGCCTATGTTCCACGGTATCATTATTTTTTAGCTCTTTCATTTTGTAATATTTTCATATTTCCTTCCATTTAGGCTCTATGAATTTTATATACTCACTGTATAGTTTAACAAATTTTCATTAAGCTAATTTTTTATAAATATCAATGATTTTTATATTGATACAAATAAGCCAAGATCCTCAAAGTGGGTATCACAAGGGTATAGGACCAATTCAAATGAACGATTCCCTTAGGAAACGAAAAATGATGTCGTAGCCGCGATAATTTACATTAAATTTTCGTGCGAACATTCACAACACCCAAATTAATAACTTTGGAAGCGAAAGACTTATCTGGAGGTTTGAACAGTACCAATACCAGTACCTCACTCGAGAAACAGGATCGATGTCAAGCGCTTGATAACCGCCCTATATCCGATTTGGGTTGCGCGGGCTCAATCAACGTTTTTAACGGCTTCCGAAAAAGTGCGCCGAATATTAGTTTGTCGTTGCCTTGTTTCGATCTCATATGAGGAAGAAGGTTTCAGCGGCCAATACTGCCTTCCGCTCCAAGGTTAACTTGTACTTCGGGAGGGCACTCAAATCTGGGTTCATATGGAGTGATATAATAGGAATATTGGGAGTGTCAGGTGGGTTCTTGGTACAATAATTCATAATAGGAATATTTGGAGTATCAGGTGGGTTCTTGGTACAATAATTCATAATAGGAATATTTGGAGTATCAGGTGGGTTCTTGGTACAATAATTCATAATAGGAATATTTGGAGTATCAGGTGGGTTCTTGGTACAATAATTCATAATAGGAATATTTGGAGTATCAGGTGGGTTCTTGGTACAATAATTCATAATAGGAATATTTGGAGTATCAGGTGGGTTCTTGGTACAATAATTCAGTGTCAAGCGATCGACGGAAGATTGTATCAATAAGATGAGGTCCAAGAAACTGAATCCTGCTTGATCGGACTTAACCTTCATTGAACCCTGTTCATACTGTACTGATTGCAGGACTGACAAATTTCATTTCAGTTACAGAGCTAGAGGTTAGGATAAATTACGACTGAACATGGGCCGAATTATGTACTTGAAGGCTTCAATTTGCAACAAAATTTAGCTCTTGTTGTATGATTCATAATTGAACATTTCCCATCCCCTTTCAATTATATTTCTGAACAGAGAGATACTAGCTTGCTCAGCTAGAGAAGGGATCATAGGAAAGGACTAGGGGTTGCAACTGACATGCTATTAAATATATTAATTGATGTACAACAACTGCTCTGTTGCAGATTGTAACAGTATGATCTAGGAAATTAACCCATATCAATTTTACATATTTTTTCCTTGACTTTTTAATGTAATGGTCACCAAGCAAAAGTAGCAACCCGCCATTTTGACTCCCAACCTTTTACCATGAGTTGAACAAAGAAGCTTAGGGCAGCGTTACCTAAAAAGTAATTTTCACATCGAATGAATTCTGATGAGCAGGTAATATATAATTTGTACTAATGAGCGGTAGAAAATTCATTTCAAGATAGAATTCAAAATACTTTCATTGCTGAAATTGTTCTTTAGGATGACCCATTGACTTGAAATCTGATCATATCTCACCGGGAAGTCTTGATAAGGTTTCTCAACATTGTAGTTATCGTAAAACAGAATTCTCGCAGAAGCAGATTTTTCTACAGTTATCAAGATCATCACACTTTCCTTTAGAAGAAAAGATAGTTAAGAGAATACTTGAATTTAGGCGAGATATTAAAGAGATTAAAGAAAGAAATGCGTAAGAAAAACAAAGTGTGGAAAACAACGAAAAAGAGTTTCAAAGAGAACAGAGTAACAAGACTAAGAACACATCGCGTGCGATGCACAGGGAGGAAAAACAACGGGAAGAAACTCAATATCCTGCAAATCCCTTTGCTTTCCCTTCTTCAGAAGGAAAGTTTCAGAGAAACAGGATTTTCTCGAGTACTCTCAGGTGATCCAGTATAAATCACCTCATCAAAATATTCAAACCTGGTTGTATTATTCTATAAAAAGATCATACGTCCATTAAGTTCTTGATTTGTCATAGGAAGACATAATATGGTGTAATATTATTAGACAATGAAATACTTCTTTAGTATAAAATACTTGCTCACCTTGAGTTGAAATTCTTAATTTCACTCATTTATTCGTTAGATTTTTAAGCTTCTTGCAAATAAATTTCTCACTTTCGAAGGGAATTCTCTCTGCTAAAGAATCAGTTATCATAAGGTGGAATTCTCCATTTCAAAACAGGAAGGAGAACGAAAACAACATGGCGTCGACAAAGAAGAATGGGGAACTAGCATACAAATTGTTGGACACGAGGGAAAAATTGGGACTAGGAAAAAAACGAGAAATAAACAAACTATACTCGTCTTTCCTGACAGCTCGGCAAGCATTAACTGGAAGTCCACAAACCGAGACGCCCGATTGGGTTGTTATGAGTAATTATTGTAAATATAAGCTTTTAGAAATCTCCAGACTGCTGAGTCATGCTGACTTGCATACCATAGAACTTTCCATAACATTTAATCAAGTCATGCATTTATTATGTAATACTTCTAGAATAGTTCTTATGTAAGCTTCTGGAATGTTCCAGAACACTTTGTGAATACATGTAAAGACTCACTTGTGTTGTAGTAGGGGTAGTTGTCGTTATCGGATTGACGACTGTTTTGAAAACTATACCGAGAGAGAATACCCGCGGAAGATTGCTCATTTCAAGGAACTTTGGAGAGAGCAGTGAGATTGTGTCAGTGGTGAGCTAGGATATAAACTGTGGTGGGCTTAATTAAGCTAATTAACGATAATTATTGTACTGTTTTTAGGAGTCGCTCCATGTTAAGAACATTACTTGCTCTTTAATAAAGTAGTTGAGTTTGTAAGATTGTAGTGTTTTTCTGTCGGTTAGATTATACCGTAACAGGGAAATCTCTCGCCGTCAAGTGCGGCTGGCGTACAAATATAAGATAGGGGAGGCTAAGAAAGTGTCTTTCAAGGCACATATTGTCGTGGTAATGACGCTGTAAAAAGGATTAATGGGTGGACTCTTTCACTTTATGGAAGGGGACTGTTCAAGCGAAAGATTTATATCGCCGCGAAATGCCGAAATCCGTGTCTCCTCCAGTTCATTGGAGCGACCATTGATGAGGGAAGTCCTCTCTAATCACTGAGTTAATTGCATCAACTCTGCAGGTACTGTTGGATAAAAGATCACTTCCAACAAGTGAAGAAATCTCCATCTCTTTGGATGTGGTTCAAGCACTTAATTATCTGATTTGTAGAAGGACTCGTATCCGATTATTCATCGAGATGTAAGTGGTAGTAAGGTGTTGCTGTGGCGAGAAGCAAATCATTGAAGAGCAAAATTGTCGATTATGGAACAGCAAACTACACCCACAGAATATGACAGTTGGTCCAGGTGCAAGAATTTAAAGCGCATCAGAGGTATTCACAAATAATCAGACCGAGAAGGTATTTCTTAAACAAATTTTGTGTTTACATTTTGCATTCGCACCAATGCAGACCATGACACTCGGGGTTAGCAAAGTCGAAAGCTTTTCGCCACTGAAAAAAGACTTCATGGAAGAGCTTTTGTTTTCAAAAAAAGTTCATTTTCATCATATCTTCTTTTTAAGGTTGATGTGTACAGTTTTGGTGTCCTCCTTTTCGAGGTATGCATTTGAACCAGATCCTTAGGAGATGCCTCCATGTTGACGGACCTGGTATTTCGGGATCTCGTTCGCAGATGGTTGCCGCGAGATCAAGGCGAGAAGGCGAGACCAAGAACAGCGAACTAGAACAACCAGTTTTAAAGAGGATCTTATCGGGTCCACTATAGGAACGTTAACCGTTCTTTTGAACTTTTGGTCCTATATACAATACTTTTTGCTAAAATATTTTCGTTCAACAAAAATACAGTAGGAAGAGTGTATGACCTTGAATGGCAACAAAACAAAAGAAAGGTGTTCTTTCGTTAGATCACGAGCGTGGAAAAAGCGAAAATTCTGAACCCAAAGAAGAAGCACGTTCCGATGCTCAACCACTGAGGCTCTACGGTGAACAAGCTAAGCCATTTCAAGGAAACCAAGATGTGACAATCCATAACTTAAGGATCATGTGACAGGCATCCCGCATCCCGCTAAGATCAAAAGTGTCGAAAGCCTCGGGAGAGTTCATAGAGTAAAGAGCCCAATATTTTTGGAAAGGAACAGAACCTAGACCCGAGGGAACTATATAAAATATGAAAATAATTGTGAAAACAAATCATGTCATTTCCCCAGAGTTAATACAGACTGTAACGATTCTTGTTTAATTGTACTTATTTTGAACACAAGGTATCGTTGCAAGTTAAGAATTTTTTAAACATTTTTCGCTACTTTTACCTCTTTACTTCTTTGTAACGTTTACTGCTTGTTAAGGATATTGAACAAAGGAACAGTTTTTTGATTAGATCAATTATCAATTACTTTGTGTGCCTAGTTACGATCGTAGTTACAATGTTTACCTTTTTCCTATTGGTTTGTAATCGGATCTTGTAGCGTCACCAGGCGCATATAAAAGCTAAGTTAGCGTCCCTTTAAGCCAGAGTTTCGCAAGATTTCGCCTTGAATAGCAGTACCTTCGTTCTTTCGTTCTAAATCTTTGGCACAAGCGGGACCGATATGTAAGTAATTTTGTTAGTTTTATTTCAATGTGTTTAAGTTTAGTTTTTCACCTTGGGCGATAGCGCACATTTGTACTGTGTTGTACAATAGTACAACTAATTATCTCGAAATCAAAAGAGTAATTTGAAAGAACTAGACGCTCAGACAGCAACGCCCACATTTTAGTCTTTGGGCTGTTAATCAGCCGCAAATGTTCATCGTGTAGCCGATCTTTGAATCTCGAGTAGTTTTAATTTAGCCTTTTATGATTTGTTTATGTTAATTTACGTTAATTGTTATTTTGATCGCGTTATCGACATAGGTACGTAAAGCGTTTCTTTCATGCCTTTCGCACCAATTCAAGTAGATTCATGCATTCGTATAATATTATTGTAATTTCAGTTTACGATCGTGATCGTCTTTGTGATCGTCTTCGTCTTTGTCTTCGTGATCTGAATAAACACCGTTAACCGTCATCTTGGTTTTCGTGGTTTTACTACGACCTGTAAAATAGTCCCGACATCAGCGACACTTAGCGACACCCCTCGAAGTTTCGTCTTTCGTCGCAAGCGTCACACTACTTAACATAAGATATGCAATTTCATCTCGCAAAGAAACAAGGTCTGCTACGACAAACTACAACTTACGTTGAACACTGGGAACAAAGACGAAATGTAGTTTATTACGCCAACTAGCCTTAATTACATTACAAATACAATTGAGATACCTTTTCTAGCTTGTCCTCAAGCTCCTTTTGTTGAGCAAATTTTTTTAAAGAAGTAAATTAACCGGCTGGCTTCACACATAGGGCTCTGATGAGTCCGCAAATGAAAAGATAGACCTGACTCCAGCGGCAGCCGTTATGCTCGGTCAGCTTCTTCCTGGAAAGTCATCCTCACAAAAATTCACTTTTAAAGAAGAGAATGAACGAGTCCAGTTTTCAGGGAATGGAAATGAGAGATGGAAACATTCTGTCAGCTAGGAAACCGAATAGACTGTTAAGGGAAATTGAGAGGCCTTTCTTTCACAGAAGCTTCATTTTATTTATTTCATTCTGCCAACGTAATTATCTTTTTGGCAAACTTGTCTCACTCGTGAGTAAACTGGTACTTAGCTAGGTGGTCGGCGACCTCACCTAAGTTGTCAGTGAACTCCCTTAACATCAGAAGAAAAAACTAATTTGCAGTTAAGGTTGTAGGAATTATTGACAGAAATATCATATGATTTCTCACCACGTGTGACAAGATCGGTTTAATATTTCAATCCTGTGTGATTTTGATGAAAGCGAGTAATCGATTCGAAGCGAATCGATTTATGAAAAAGATAATCGGGCAAAACAACTAATGGAGAAAAATGAAAACCTGGAAAAATTTGAGCAATAGCTGATACAATCCCAAGCCAACTGCGAGATAATTAAATGGAAACGGCCAAACTGCTGAGGGAAAAAGAATATCATGAAGAGAGCTGATGATGACTTTCCCTAAAGCTGTCGAAACGTCAGTTATTACCATCGACAAACTGGAGTCTTCCTCAATACATAGTGTCGCACCCAATCAATAAGGAGAAAGTTCGAGGAGATGGGAAAACAGCTGGCACATATCCGAGGGCAACCACAGCAATAAAGAGGCTGAAAATCCACTATATAATTAATTGTGGTTTCGGCTGTGTAAACTCAAAACAGTGTTATATGTTTCCAACCGCTCTTTTATAGATACCTTATTGTACTCTACTTTTTTATTTACTCATTTTTATCAGTTGTTCTTTTAATTTCCTTAATAGACGGATCGACCCGCATAACTATTAAGTGCGGGTCAACTAATTCTTAAAATTTGTGGTGAAACGAATAAAGTGTGAGTGTCAACGTTCTCTTATGGTATAAAGTTAACTAAAGGCGAGGTAAAGTGTCAGATTATGGAACGGCTGATTTCCCGCAGCAGACCATACATATTACTTCAGTTGTGTCTGCATGATACTGCATTATACAATTCGCCTTCAGCACACACTCGTAAAACTCTGAAGGTATGTCCAATATAAAGTTTGTATCTATGATTTGCGCATGTACGTTTACCTTCGCAGGTTAGGACACTCATGGTGAGATGTTAAGTTCATTGGTTGCAGGCATACTGTGTGCCCTTACGTGACTTTTTTCCTGTGGTGATCTGGATTGGCCACAGATATTGAGGCAAAGGTGAAGTCCAGTAATATTCGTTAGCCACTGCAGCATCATCAGCTCCACCCCTCCTTCACTGAAAACGGCCAGAAAAGCCTTGGTCTCACCAACATAAAGACCAAACTAAAGCATTTTTAGGGCAGTTACTACAGATCTTAATTGACGCCTACAGCAAGTGAATTGGAGTCTTTCCAACGACCCGCATCGGTGTCACAGCTAGTATGGACTATCTCTTCAAGACTTTGCCACAAATAGGCTTCTTACTGTGACTAAAAAGGAAGCACCTCATAACCAGCTACAAAAGGAAAATGTCTTAAGAGACATTTCAGTCAAAAATCCATTTACATGACTTAGGTGGATTCTTAGCAAAACTAAAGTTGCAGTTGCCGCCTTAGCAATTGTATTTGGTCAGTATCTATATGAATATAATTTCATTACAATTAATTTTTTTAGTTTGATTGTTTTATGTATTTAGTTTTTCTTTTCTTTATATTTTTCTTGTTACATATGTATATATATGCATATAAATATATATATACCCATATACACACACATGTTTATGTGTGTGTATATATATATATATATATATAAATATTATGAGAGGAAAAAAGGGGACGTAACTACATTTCCCGACAAGCCTGTTTCGTGAATCGCTTCACTCTTCAGGGGTTTAAACCCCTGAAGAGTGAAGCGATTCACGAAACAGGCTTGTCGGGAAATGTTGTTACGTCCCCTTTTTTCCTCTCATAATATTTATCCTGCTCTGCTTCAACGTATTGAGCACTGTTCCACGCGATAATCGACTTGCAGACTTCCTATATATATATATACATACATACATGTATATATATAAATATATATATATATATATATATATATATATATAAATATATATATATATATATATATATATATATATATATATGTATGTATGTATGTACAGAATCCTATTAATCTAATCTCGTCTGAACTCACAGATGCAGAGCGCTCTCTCCTTAAGAAAGGACCAGCATTTTGTCCTGTGCCTAAGAACGTTGACCTGCAAAAGCAACGTAATAACCCACTTCGACTTATTACATCCTGTTGCGGTAGAGCAATCGAACGGCTTTCTGCTTTAACAGAATTCTATCTCAAACCTCTTTCAGAGAGTCTTCCATCTTTTTTTAAGGATTCTAATGATTTTATTAACAAATTAGAGGATTTGAATGCAAAAGGCCCATTCCCTGAGGGGTCCCTACTTGTGTCTTGGGATGTAGTCTCAATGTTTCCGAACATCGACAACGATATAGGTATTTCAGCAGTTAGAAGGGCACTTAACTCCAGATCTGTTAACATTCCTTCCACTGATTGTTTAGTTGAGGCCGTTGAAATTTGCCTCAGGGTAAATAATTGGCAGTTTTCTGGTCAGGATTTTGTTCAGAAACATAGCACGGCCAAGGGACCGAAAAACGCCTGCAGTTATGCAGATTTGGCGATGGGTGTCATCGATGAGAGCCAAATTTGGAGGTAGTCTGAAACCTATGCTTTGGTGGAGATACAGGGATAATATTTTTGACATTCGGACTCACGGTTTACCTAAATTATTGGAATTTACTAATTATATTAACGGTTTGTACCCTACTATCAAATTTGAATTGGTTTACTCTGACAGTCATTTGAATGTCCTTGATCTCACGTTGCATCTTCGTAACGGGTTTATTAGCAGTCATGTTTAAGCTAAACCCACTGATAGCCACCTCTACCTACCATTTTTGAGTTCACACCCCGTACAATGCAAAAGAGCAGACCCCTTTGGGGTAGCCTTAAGAATCAAACGCAATTGTTCTACTGACGACTTTTTACAAAATAGATGTAAGGAATACAAAGGGTATTTGAAATCGCAAAATTATCCAGCGGAGCTTGTTGATAAACAGTTCGACATAGCTCTTAGTATACCAGAAGAATCCGACAAAGAAACATTATCTGGTACAACCCTCCTTTTAGTAACAACGTACAAACAAACATCGGCAAAACATTTCTTAGACTGGCATCGAAGCATTTTCCAAAACATCACAAATACCATAGTTTATTCAAGAAGAACAACGTAAAGGTCAGCTACAGTTGTAAGGAGAACATGGGATCGATCATTAACAAACACAATAAGAAAGTACTATCTAACAACAACAACCAAGACAACAACGAAAGCCTTTGCAACTGCAGATCTTAACAACAGTGCCCGCTCAACAACAATTGCCTGTCTTCCAGCATTATCTACAACACACAAATCACCACTACAGACAACAAAACGACCCCTAAAAACTACATTGGATTGACGGAAGGAACTTTTAAACAAAGATTTAATCAACACAAGGTTACATTCCGACACAGAAAATATACTAACAGCACTGAACTATCCAAATACATCTGGCAACTGAAGGACAACTCTGTAAACTTCAACATAAAATGGTCCATTATTGCAAGAGCCAGGCCCTACAACAACACGACGAAAAGATGTGACCTTTGCCTGACCGAAAAACTCATGATTATTAAGTCCAACAGCAACAACTTGCTGAATAAAAGATCCGAACTTATATCTACATGCCGTCACAAAAACAAGTTTTATCTAAAGAACATCTGACGCCTCCCTGCTACAATAGACTTTCGTCAATATATTCACACCTACTGCCCCATTGTCCTTCATTAATACACCCATATCCATTGTAATTTTCGCTTTTTCTCACCTATTACATTACAAAAACCTATTGTAATCAGGAGCTACCTTTTTTATATATGTAAATTAGCTTACAAGAATGTCTTTCATTAAATCTGTCCGACGAGTGCGTAAGCACGAAACTCAGAGAATCTCTGAGTTTCGTTTCTGTTTGAGAACAGAGAATCATGCGTGTTTCATTTTACTAATTTGGAATTATTTATATGTATACATGTTTTAAATCTATCTACTTTCTTTATTGTCCCCTATTAGTGGAAGGATTTTTTCCTTCAGCTAGTTGTTTACTCACAGACAATAAGTTAAAGTAATTATTCATTCAGTTTAAATTTGTCAGTGAATGATTCACGGGAGAAAACAGCCCCTACATATCTGTGGTCTGATGACTTGGTAGAGAGGCCTGTCAGTATATTTGGAAAGTAGAGATGAAGAAGTTTGAAGGGTTTGGAGGAACAATTAAGCACAGCAGAGATTCCTACAAACATACCTATCAACGCCTCAAACAAAAATAGTAATTACACCAGCAGAGTTGGCACTCAACCACCTTCTAACAAACCCCACTGGATCTAATTTAGCCAGAGGTCCAGAATCATGGGGAAACCCAGCAGTTGTCACATCATACCCCAAATAAAAAGCAAAAATCTAAAGGAAGGGAAAGTGTTCCTTCAAAGAACGTAAATCTAGGGTAGAATGGAAGGAGGTTCTCAAAGAAATTAAACCTGACCTACTTTGATATAAAGCAAGTATAACAATGAAGAAGTAAACCATACAGCTGTAAGCATGTGGATCCATTCCTTAAAAGGCAAGCTGTGCCCACAATGGTGATGAGGATGACAAACTTCCTCACATAGCAATTCATGCTCAGCCAAAAGAGCCACCATAACAACCAAAACCACCAAAATTTATTTTGCATTTCTTAACAACTACTTTTAAGTTGCAGTATATCAGATTAATTTATTTTCTATTTTTAATCAATTCTTTATCAAGATGATGTATTTTATGTAAGTGCAAACATCATAAGGTGCCATGATCTAACTCTGGAAATGAGTGCTATATATTATTGTTGTTATTATTATTATTATTATTATTATTATTATTATTATTATTATTACTATCATTATTATTATTATTATTACCAGATGCAGAAGGAAAAAGTAAACTTACCCTTGTAGAAGTTGTAAAAAGGGGTTAGACATGAGATCATCAGTAGAACCTTTGAAGTCTAAACCTCTTGAAAGTCTCCACCCAAGTTGCCAAAGTATTCTCAGTGCACTAGCCAATTTTCGAGGGGTTTACATTCAGCCTCTGTGGCATGATTGTGCACTGATTTTTGCCAGACTTGTACATCCCATTCCACTAAAGAACTGATGCTCTACATGCACATGCATTGCCTTTAAGTATTATTGCTTCCACTGTCTGTGGCAAGAAAATTCCCTGTTGTTTTTAGCCCAATGCATCAGTAAGCACTGGGCTCCTGGCTTTAGTCATCTGAAAAGAAGTGAAAAGCAAATGTTGATTATTTCAGTCTTCATCATCCTCTGCAATCATCAATCAGCTTTTCCAAGCCATGGAAACATTCTTCCACCAAATTGCAGAATGAAATGGTCACAGTTAAGGGGCAAAGAGTTTGAATAAAACTGGAATGATTTACAAAGTATACATTTTCTACTAGTCTTCCATAAAAAGCAAAACTGTCATTTTAATGATGCTGAATTGCACCTCAACAATATCCTCTTTAGAGACTTCTGCAAACTTATACTTGGAGAGAAAATAATAATCATTGTGAATGTTTATCTATAATAACTGTATTGATATATCTGTAGTTATATAAGTCAAGACATTTAACTGGAGTAGTAGAAATGTGGTTGAACTAATCATTGACTGCATAACAATTGTAAAACCATGAATTGTGAAACAAGCTAAAAAAAAAATCACAAAGTGATGAAGTCAAATTGAGAACTAGTGGGCTCAGAGAAAGTCATGCAATAATGTTCACTTACTGTTCAAGTACATGTACACCATTTCCAATTCCAAATTTAAAATAATTTGTATCTACCTTGATATAGAGATTATCTCCAGGTCATTATTGACCCTATTCTTAAGAATACACTACATGTTTATGAACATTTTAAATAAAATCAGTGTAAGGATAGGATTTTTTTTCCCTTTCTTAAATTATTATTGTAGTTTAAGTATTACATAACTAAAAAAATATTACCTTGTATCTTAGCTTTTAATTTGTAACCTGTGGAAGTCATACAAACTATTAAAGGATACCCTCTTCTCCCTCCTCAGATAAAGATTTATTGACCGATAGATATTGTTAGGAGAAATGTAATCATTTCTTGGTTACACGCAGGGGAAATATCACAATGTTCACAGGGGTTAGGCAGTAAATGAGACCTTGATATCTACTGACTTTGCACCCTGATGACTCTCAACTGACTGGCAGCAAAAAGCTTGCAAAAAATACTATGCAACATGCAAAATACTTGCATGACAAATTATATGTGACACCATTGAATAAGGTCAATTCATGAATTCAAAACAGTAAAAAAAAAGTAAATAAATAGATAGTCACAGAGGTTTTAAATAACAATCATGGATCAAAAAAATTAAAATGAAAAAATTACAAAATTTTGATTTGTTGACTCATAAAGGGTAAACATCAAAGAAATCCTTCAAAGATTTGCTGGAAAGAGGAACCACCGACAAGGATGAGATCGATCCTTGCACACGCTGCCATGACACAAGGATCTCAGATGATAAAAAATAATTTTTTAATATGTCGGTTCACGATACTCTATAACTAATGGGTCAATCCTGTTTCTAAGCCTGTGTTTGATCAGGCTACCGAGTTCCATAGAAGTGACAAAAAATTGATGGACAGTTTTCCGCACAGCCCCATTCTTCATTAAGCAACGCATACATTACAGTTTTTGGATAAAGAAAACAATGGCGTAAACAATGGATTGCCTTTGAGACCACGGCTTTGTGTTTTGAAATCAATATTTGAAACTACAAAATATAGTTTCCGCTATCAGCGAAATATGAACGAATACTACCTCCAATTCTCCAATGCTAAATATTTGAAGAAAATCCGTAAACTGAAATCGATGACACTGGCTATTGATTTAAAAAAAAGCTTTGGTGAAAGCCTTGGTTTTATCAGAAGCGATGCAAACAAATAGTTTAGCCAAAAGGAAAATGTCGCATCTCGCGCAAAACAGCTCTAACCTCTCTAAACAGCTATGTATTTATCTTTACATTTCACTGCTGTTCACAGACTTTAAGAAATTATGAAATAAGCTAAAACGGGTGTAATTTCTGTAACTAACCTCCATTCCAATGAAAAAGTCTCAAAATCACCAATCCTGTACTACGCTACGCTGTTTCGTTATTGCAGAGGCGCACTATCATCCAGTGAATCATTCTGACCTCAAAGTTCGCGTTTTATCGTACAAATATTAAAGTGCTCTTCGGCAGCAAGTCACAGAATTGACCTTCGCTTCTCACACCACCGTTTCTCATCATTTTTTTTTCAAGTAACCAACTCGAAGTCTTGGCGTCACTTTGACTCGCTCGGCAGCTACTGTTGTGCTTAATACGCGTTTATTTTTTTTCGCCACTCTGATTGGTTTCTCGCAATTTTGTCAGGTCCTTTGGGAATCTTCCACGTGATGATCACAATGGGCTTGTTTAGCGCCTGTTTACATGGAGGTAACCCGGTCGAAAAATAAAACGCGTTTACATGCAATCCTACTACCCCGGGGTGCTGGGGTGAGGTTTCTTGAGGTTGTTGTTGCGCTTTCAAGTAAGGAGTTGGAGCAGAGGCGTCCCAAGCTCACATCTCAAAAAGACGAAAGATTAACTCTCGGACACATATGTGTTTATTCATGAAAGTGTCACGCGTTGTGTTACGCGGTGTTTGGTTTCGCGAGTAACCGTTGAATTAATACATTAAACGGAATAGTTTGGGAAACCAAATATAGTCGATTTATAACGCTAAATATTCCGAAATGTGTTATTTTTACACTCATTTCTGTCGTGAGACGGCTAGGAAATGTACAAAGTTTTAACACATACATGTTTCGCTTTTGAGCTTCTTGCCATGAACGCGACCCAGGCTAGGCGGTTACCCCACCTTGACAAGTTTACATGGCAAATTGTAAAGGTGGGGTGACCCGCCTAGGCGGGTTGCCCGTTCTGCTAGGTAGGGTAACCCGATCAGCCGGGGTGACAATTTGCCATGTAAACGTGTCAAGGTGGGGTAACCCGCCTAGCCGGGGTCGCGTTCATGGCAAGAAGCTCAAAAGCGAAACATTTATGTGTTAAAACTTTGTACATTTCCTAGCCGTCTCACGGAAGAAATCACCAGAAACCGCATCGGACACACAAGGAGTGTTAAATGTTCACATGTCGGAATATTTAGCGTTGTAAATCGACTTAATTTGGGTTCCCAAACTATTCCATATAACTTATTAAGTCAACGGTTCCTCGCGAAACCAAACACCACGTAACGCAACGCGTGACGCTTTCATGAATAAATACCTATGTGTCCGAGAATTAATCTTTCGTCTTTTTCGAGATGTGAGCTTAGGACGCCTGCGCTCAAACTCCTTAATTGCAAGCGCAACAACACCCCAGCACCCCGGGGCTGTAAGATTGCATGTAAACGCGTTTTATTTTTCGACCACGGCTAGGCTAGGCGGGTTACCTCACCTACCTGGGGTCCCTCACCTCCATGTAAACAGGCCCTAACATCTTTACCAAACCCCATTCCAAATTATGTCAGTCAAATGGGACTCTTTATATTTTCTAGGGTTTTAAGACACGATGTTTGAATATCAATAGACAATCATGAAATCTTCGCCTTACGAGTTGTAATTTTCTAGCATATCTCGTGTTCTCAAAAGATTTCGCGTGGGTTCATCGAGTCAGTGTACATAGGGTAAGTTTCCCCGGGTTTTGAAATGTGGATAAACCCACACGAGTCTATCATGTAGATGGAAGTTTTTACTCTTTTACCAACTATTTTCAAAACTATCGTTGCTAGCGAATGCCAAAGCCTCAGACCGAAACAGATTTAATCTGTTCGAGATGAAAAGTCCACTAATGAAGGAAACTTGAGAATTTTTGGTTATGGTATTAGTCCCTTGGCCATGAGCCCTGTTAAGTTATTCAGTGATTCACTCAGTCGAGTTTTAAGTGAAATTCGACTTTCAGAACGGCAGTCAAAAGAAATGTTAAATTAGGTCGTTTTGGTGAGGCGGATTCTGCGCCCGTTTTTATTCAATATTGAATTAGCTATTTTTTCATGGGCTTTGCCTCAACAAAATTTATGAAACCACGTAGAAGAGTGAATTTTGACGATGTGATGAGTTTTCATACCATTTTATTCAGTTTTAAAATTACACAGAATAGCACATTGACTAACAAACTAAATATATCAGTATGAAAGCGATCTTCGCAGATATTCTCAGTTCACATACAAATAATTTTCATATTTTTACAGTCACAAAATTAAATAAAAATTAAAATAACTGTTCTAGTGAGAATTAACGGACCAAACCTTGCGGTCTTATATATCTTACAGTGGTCAGTAGTTGTCACACATTTTCTTGAAATCATTCGTGTGTTCAGCATCGGCCTTCAAAACCCTGAACCGTCCAAGCTAAAAAAACTAGGAAGCCACATAATCACATTTCATAACCTCTCTTAACAAACCTCACATTTAAGGAGTATTTTTCTTTTTTGGGATATTAAAATATGCAAACATCACCACGTCAGTGTGATACTTGTGGGATTTTATATTGATTCGTGAATGAAAAAAAAGAGCTAGAGACTTAACAGATGTAATGTTATCGAAAATACTTGCGGAAAGGTAAAATATTTTATCAGCACTTACGGAATTTCGAAAGTGGCCGGTGCTTAAATAACTTTTCTTTAACTTTGTTTTTCGATTAGTTTTGGTGTTCTATTTAGGGACGGCAGTTTTCATAATCTTGATGACCACCACTTGAAAAAAAAAATATCTAGTATGTTTTGAATGAAGATCCCATAACATATGAACCGCGTTAATTTAGCTTGTTGCTTCCGTTATAAGATATAAAGACTTCACTTGCAATAATAATGAAAGGCAAATGTCCAAGCTCAATTTAAAGTCTTTTCCTTATCTTAGCACGACAACGTGCCTGAAAGCTCGCTTCCCATTTCTCCAGATGTGTTGGTTTTCGTGTTCACTTGCTTTTATCTTAGTCAGCTTTATCATCATCTCTATTTATCATTACGTGTACTACTATTATCAAAGTATTATACTGGTATCATTTCTGGAAAACAAGAACTTACGTGGGTTCTGTAAATATTGGTCATGCTGATAGCATTTCCCAATATTAGAGCTTGCATTTCAATATTTTGAGTAGCAACCGTCTCTTTGCCCTCGTCGCTCAATCATCCGTGATGGTTTTTCTATTTTTACCAATGGTTTTTTTTAATTTAATTTACTAATCTTCTCCACTCTCTTGTTGTTTGTTAGTTTTTTCCCTTCTATTTGAAAATTGTTTGCACATAGATTCGCAAAAACGCACTTAATGTTTTGTTTAGCATCATCCTTACTTTCTTGCGATGGCTCGATTATACAAATATTTGAGATAATCAATTACGCAGATATTTAATTTCAGACGACGAGAATCATTTCTCATTCTATAATTTATTTTGTCTTTTTTCCCCAAGCAAATTGACTTCTTTATTTAAAAACTGAAATCCACATTTTCTGACTTTGTTGGAAATGTGTATTAATTAGATTCTCGATCGACTTTTTTTGTCGGCCATCATTGTTATAAATAAGTGACTTTTACATTGTAAAGTTAGATAAATGTCTCCTACGAGCTGAAATTCAATATGTCAGAGAGAAATATTGTTTATTTCATTACAATACTAGACCTTCCAAACTCAAGAGAAATGACTTGTTTGAAATTTTGCTGAAAAAGGGGATGTCAGGATATTTAGTTCCTCAGTCGTAAGGTAGGTTTGAGCAATTGAGCCATGGTGCACATGAAATTTTTAAACTTCAATCTCATCAGACCATCTGACTCTAGAAATTAAAGAAAATCACTTTTGTTATTATTGTAGACCTAACTTCAGGCACTTGTGGTATATTATCTGGCCACTTGACTCACTCTTAAAACTAGTGCGCCTCTGAAATGCTAGCCATAGAATTACCAAGTGGCAAAATCTTGAAACACTTCACTCAAGTAAGATGAAATAATGTTTTTGACCTGATAAGGCTGTAAAGTTTCATTGTAGACATGTCAACGTAAGCATGTACAACAACGATTTAAGAAAGAAATAGGGACCTATATTTAGCTCCTTTCACTTGTGACAGGCGTAGATAGACTGCCGTAATAGATTTTGAACAGCTGGCATTTCAAAAGTTCGCCTTCCACTGGATCAAAGGAGAGGACTGTGGGTTTTTTGGGTGGTTTCAAGTTAAAAGTACTTAACTAAGGAATCATGCTCTCTGAGAGAAAGCAGTGCAGTGGTGCAGCGTGCATGGATTTTAAATTCCTTAATTAAATGATAATGGTTTGTCCACTCCCAGAGCGCGTGATAAGTTTTCATACAAAGTTTGAAAAGGCACAAGCGGAGATATTTTGCTGCTTATGGAATCTTTCGTTTCTCCACGTTCTAATTACCATCGCCGTCCTGATTAACTGTGATCAGTATAGTTTGGTTTAACTAACGGTATTCAGTTGGAATCATGATGCATTGGTGGTATGACATGTGTCGTAGAAATTGACATTTAAAACCTGGGAAAATAAGGACTTGTGACAGTATTTTCATGTTGTCACTACCATTTATTCATTGCAAAATTTTACATAGGTTTTCCTGTTACGCTTTATATAAACATAGAAAAAGGTTATTTTCCCTCCTATATTCTTGGGGCAAACAATCTGTACATTTTATGTAAACCAATTTCTAATGACCAGGTGCAAAACATTATTATTGTAAGCGCTTCCCTTAATATCATTAACTAGCGACTACTCACTATGCCATACATTTCCTATGTTTTAACATGCCTTCTTAGATGAGGGTCTGAACCGAGTTGAATAAAAGTCAGTCGTCAGCTTAAATCTGATTAAGGATTATGAGTGGCGCTATCTAACTTAGGAGAAAAAGGGTGGGGTTAGGTATTTCTTCCCAACTACACAGTGATTTGGCGCCTTAGAGGTTTAAGCATTAAACCACAAATTCCTTTTGCCCCGCTGGAATTTTCAACGACTTAGTATAAGAAACTTGAGAGCTTTATTTCAAATTGAACCATTGCGATGCAGTTGTGTCTACAAAGAACGTTCCGGACAATATAAAACTTATAACAGACCACGAACTGTAAGCTGCCCTGGTTTCATAATAATAACCTTTTAGCTGTTTTGATTTAGCAACAGAGTATGCACAAGAAGAGAAATTCTCACCCCCTCCCCTCCACCCTTGATTCAATCGTGAAAATACCAAAATTTCTGTGTAGAATAAGTAAATTAAAGGATTGGCCGTAGCGAGTAACATTTTAGGTACTCAGTGTCAGTCAGTCAATCCTGGCCCTGTTAGAGTGGAACGTTCCATATCAGTCTCTCTTGTTTTTGACGGACCAAACCGTGCGGTCGTTCAGCGGCTGTAATGGTCTGTAGTTGTCACACATTTTCGGAGGCTCTCTTGGGTGATCACCCATCAACTTCCTGAACTGTTTGAGCTATGAATTAAAAACAATATATACGTATAACAACCGCTCAATCTTGGTTTACAAAAAAACGATATCTCTTTTTTGTCGTTTTTACCACGTAAGTAAACCAATTCCTCAAGATATGGAAATAATGCCCAGCTGTTCCACTCACCGGTGATATGATATGGAAGTTTTTAAAAAGACTTTGGGTCCAAAGTTGTGGCGAAAGGCCTTTTGAAATTTTGGGTATTATCTCCGTGTGACTGAATTTTCATAACAAGGATTTGGGGGGAAAAAACACTTTCTATGCAAAATACCGTCTTAAAATCCAACTGAGTGCCTATTGTAAACGAAGTGTTAGCTTATCAAAATATAAGATGTGTGAAAATTTGCAAATAACCGAGGGAGGAACAATCACTTCAAATATGCGCAAAGTTTTAGGCGTCTCTAAATAGCTTATAGTTGTCGTTTCTTTGCGTTCACTTATAGTAGCTTTTAATGCTGTTTTCGCTCAAATTTGCCTTCCCTTAGTAAGAATGGAAAAGTTTGTGCGCTCTGAACCGAGCTTTAAAATGCGCCAGTGTGCATTTTTATTTTATGATTACCTGATAGTTCGATATAGGAACTTTGGGTTTCAAGACATACCACATCACAGTTTCACAGCAGGGAGGAGTGGTGAGAGAACCTTTGTAGTGATAGTAGTCTGACAGTATTAGGACCTTATCATCTTTTGGATACTTATGCAAACCGTTTCCGTTTCCGTTGCCATTACCGTTTCTGTTTCCGTTTCCGTTTCCGTTGCCGTTGCCGTTGCCGTTGCCGTTGCCATTGCCATTGCCGTTTCCGTAGCCGTTTCCGTTACCGTTGCCATTTCCGTTTCCGTTACCGTTACCGTTACCGTTTCCGTTTCCGTTGCCGTTGCCGTTGCCGTTGCCGTTGCCGTTGCCGTTGCCGTCGCCGTTGTCTCCATGATGATAATTTTTGTTAGGTATAAGCTCCATAAGACGAATTTTGTGCGACTCATCTACTGCTGTCTCGTTACCTGAAAAAAAATCCATATACTTCTCTTTTCTATGTTTTCAAGGGCTATCAGGATTCGCTCGCAAGTGAGAAAACAAGTTCTTCCTCTAAGGTGTTCTCCAGAATGTTCAAACTCAAATAGGATGATACTGAGCCAGAAAAGAAAATGAAGCAAAAAGCGATGGATTCGACGAGTCGACATGCAAAAAAAATTCGTAAGAAAGATTACAACTGTTTAATTCAAAGGCTGATATGGAGTGAAAGTGAGAGGAAGTTAGTCCTGAAAAGGAAAATAGTCGATGTTCATGTCTGAGATGAAGGCAAGATGTGAGGAAGTCATGGCCATAATGAGATTTAAATGAAGAGCTGTTAGTCAATCGAATTTTGAAAGTATAATGCTAACTGGATAAATGTAATATGATGAGTTGATCGATAGCATATGAATGTACCAAAGTCGTGCATTCCAGCTATGATGAGAAATTGAAATTGCAGCTTATCGGAATTAAGTAAATATATAAAAATGTTACATACCTACTTCAATTATTTTTGGTAACAATTTGGCAAACCTTCCTAATATCTTGTTACCTTTACTAGATGCCTAGATAAAACGACAAGAGCGTTAGTCAGCTGCTGCTTTTTCGAGTAACTTTTAAACTGTACACTCACATATATACCACCCACCTTATTTTGCTTCTTCAAGAAACAATTCAAATAAAACACATTTTACACATTTTGTATGAACCATACTCTTACTTTATGTCACAATTACCTTCAAAACTTGAACAATCAATTTTACTTATAGGTGTAGTCTACACATCATGTAGGCTTCGTGTATTTGACGTTAAATGAGTCATCTTATCTTTTTTTAAGATTATCTGGGAAAGGGTTCTAATTTGAAGTGCTGGTACAGCTCAAGCGAACATATTAGAGTTTTTTTTCACTTTCAGATTCTATATCTGCCGTTTTGCAAAGACCTGCCGCTCCTCCCAAACAGCGGCTGGCAATTGATTGGAGTATGCGTACATTTAGGACAATATACCTTGAGCCACAGTGCAACAACGCTAGTCTCCCCAGCAGCATCCTTAAATACCAAATGGAGCTGGAAAAAGAAGAAGAAAAAGGCTGTCTTAGTTACGGCCTAATGTATCACTTCAACCCTCACGTTCAACTTAAAAGTTTCAGCTTGATATTAGCAAAACATTGCGCTTAACTTCGTTCTTCCAACGCATTGCAATCTTTGCCATCCACAACCTCTTCTGGCCTTTTTGGCTAAATTATAATTACGTCCTAGATTTGTAACACTTAAACCTAGGGTGTATGCGACTTGACCGAATATTAATTGCGTTAGACATTCTCAAAACAACTAGGGAAAATAAAAGGACAGCACCATGATTGGGAACACTTCAAGGTAGGTCTGCTTTTGACAAAGAAACCCATTACCTGCCCAGAATAACGTTTTCCACTTTCCGTGTGCTCAGATCCTCGATTGTTTTCACAACCAAAATGAACATGAAACTGTTTCAGAGTGTAAGTACCATCCACAGCACCTCCCTCAAGTGTTCCTGTTCCTTTGTCTTCATCAATTTCCAGAGTCGGAGCATGACCGTTGTTCTTTAGTGTTCCAGTAACCAGGCCTCCTGGGTTGTCAAATATTATTTTCAGAGTTGGGAAATCTGTGTGTTCGGCCTCGCTCTTGTCAATGTTGATTGGGGATTGTTGACTATATCCGCATTGTTCCCATTTCTTGTGCCAATCTGGAGGACCAGGCACTACGGAGAAATTAAGCTTTGTTTTCAGTTTAGTCTTATTTATATGAATCAACAGGATCATCACTAGATAGAAGGCTCAAGCGATAACATGATATGCTAAAGAAAAAAACACCCCTCGAAATGCCTCATTGGTAAGTTTACACACAAACGAGATTATGGTCCCTTAAATCTTCCAGATTAAAGATCGAACTAAAGAGTAAACCATTACAAAATAGCTTTACTAATATCGTTTGAAAAGGGGTTCTGACTATTCCTCGTGGTAAAGTACAATAAAAATATAAATGCATCAATGCTGTTGATATAAGGACTCAGTTTAAAACATTCATTGGGAGAGTGGGGTAGAAATCTGCGAGACATACATGCATGCCCGTGGCCAAGAAACACATTTCTAAAGAAAAAATTAACACACAAAAGAGAAGTACCGTCTCCTTTAGTCTTTCCGTAGCTAAAGTGTTCTTCCTCTGGCACTGCAATAAAGCGGCGAAATGAAATACTGATTGTAAACGCTTGATAAAGAATGTATGTTCTTCTAATTAATTGTTTAATTATTTAACGCTAATGATAAGGCTAGGAAGGAATTGAATGTATCAACATAACAACTATCTGCCGACAAGATTGTGGAAAACTTGAATACTCAGAGATATTCGTCTCAGTATGGTGGTTCAAAGGCAAAACACACCTTCAAAAATCAAAAAATTATATTTGCATTAATAACAAATCACGTACGTGGGTATAAAATACTAAATAACTTCCCAAATATTAACATAATTGGAAAACACTTCAAAAATATAAAGCACTTAAGAATAACAGTAAAATCTTACATACGTTTTTAAAAATTGAAAACACTTTCAGAAATGGTATGTATTGGTATAAATAGGACGCCTAATGCACACACAATCCAGTTGTTCTTTTTCCAGTCCCAGCTGTTGCCCTAAACTGAGTTTTTAGTGGAAGTGTTTATCATTTATTTGTAACTCAATTTAAGGTTTACTCACCTGGTGGACAATCTTGACTTGATACTGCACTAAACATGGACAAAAGTAGCACCAGTAACATCTCTGCAGTATATATAGCAAGCTTGAGGAAGAACAACAAAGTGATCGCAACATTTCAGTGTGGGAGTTGCCTCCTTGAATAAGATTCGAGTTTTCACTTGTAAATACATAATAAGTGAGCAAATTTCCCGTTGAGTCTCGAAAGTAATAAGGCATTGAATTGGCTCTACTTTCCTCCCAATTAGTCGGCTGCGAAGACCCTCCATTACAAAAACTAATCACGACTAGGGCACTCCTTCAACTACATGCAGTTTGCGTGTATTCCTTTAAGTTCTGGTTAGTTCCTAGTGATATCTATCTGCAACCAAGTGGCTTATTGTGACTTTAATTTTGCAGCACTCAATAGAAACGAGCTTTAGAAAAAGCTCGACAGTTTTCTTGTTATATTTTCATTGTAAACAGGTAGGACAGCAACGCCGAGGAAGACGTCGATTAAAAACTATTTCTATTTTTAGTGAGAATTTCGCAAATGGCTGCATGTGTTTACCGCATCTTACTGTCAACTTCAGCATTAGGTAAGCAAGCAGCATTGAGTTCCAAATGGAAGTTTAAATAATTTACCGTCGCGGTTTCTGTTGGTGGATGACGCAAATTTTGGCGATTTCAAGTTATTGTTTTGCAGAGGACAGCTAAAAAATGCATAAAGTTTTCCTTAAAAACGTGCGTGCTGAGCTACTGTTCTGCTAATTACATCTTTGTTTTGCCGTGTTCTCGTTGCTGTCGCCGTTGTGGTTTAGCTTAAGGTTCCTTATTTTAATATGAAACATATTCTCGAGGTTTCTTAAACTTTTTTCGCAAAACACTGAAAGTCTTTGCAAGAACTCGAACATGACGGCATAGGAAAAACAAAAGATCCATCATTGACAATCATAAAATAAATCCGTTTTCGTAAAGAAAAATCTGTTACTTACCGAGGTTCGTTTTTGGCCTTACCTGAAGGGTTAAGCTTCCTAGCCCGTGTTTGGAGCGTCCTGCGAATTCTAGAGATCAGGGATATTTATACGCTTATCATGGGGTATTGAAATGTACAAACACCACCACGTGATAATGATTTTCAGTAGCGTGATATTTATGAGATTTTATATTGATTGTTGACTGAAACAAAAGAGTTAGAGACTCAACAGAAATTATATTCGCGAAAATACTGGAGGAAATGTAAAATATTCTATCGGTAAGTTAAGAAACTTCAAAAGTGGCCGGTAGTTATATAACTTAATTGTTAACTTTGTTTTTTGATTAGTTTTGGTGTTACTCTTTTTTATTCTCATTTTCAGAAATAATTTTATTTAGGAACGGCAAAGAGAAAATATATATAATTTTTATCAATCCCAGAGAAAATTGCTTTAAAATGGTAGATACTTTTGTAATAGCAGACATACTTGTCTGCTTTCAGTTTCCATAATCTTGATGAACATCACTTAAAAAAAAAAATGTATATTGTATGTTTTGAATAAAGATCCCAACATAAGAATCGCGTTAAAGCAATTCGGTAGCTTGTTCCTTCCGGTATACGATGTAAGCACTCCGCCAGCAATAATAACGAAGGGCAAATGTCCAAGTTCTATTTAGAGTCTTTTTATTATATATCTTAGTACAACAACGTGCCTGAAAGCTCGGTTCTCATTTCGCCAGATGTGTTGGTTTTCGTGTTCACTTGCTTTTATCTTTGTCAGCTTTATCATTATCTCTATTTATCATTACGTGTACTATCGTCAAAGTATTATACTGGTATCATTTCTGGAATACAAGAACTTAGGTGGGTTCTGCAAATATTAGTAATGCCGCCATCATTTTCCAATATTAGAGCTTGCATTTCAATATTTTGAGTACCAACCGATACTTTGCCCTCATCGCCCAATCACTTTGGACGTGGTGCGGTTACAATGTGTCCTCTTCAGCTGTAAGGGTTTTTTCTTTCATTTATTTTCTAATTTAACCCACTTTCTTGTCGTTTGTTCGTTTTTTCTCTTATATTTGAAAGTTGTTTGCACATTGATTCGCAAAAACGTACTGAATGTTTTATTTGGCACCTTCCTTGCTTTCTTACCATGGCTAGATTATGTAATTACAAAAATGATATTTCCCCTACAGTTTTATATTTTATCCAGTTCTACTAATATTTGAGATCATAAAGTGCGCAGATATTTAATTTCAGACGACGAGGATCATTTCTGATCACAGAATTTCTTTATCTAAAAACTAGTATCAACATGTTCTGACCTTGTTGGAAATGTATCTTAAATAGATGCTAGATCGACTTTTTCGGTCGGCAATCATTGTTATAAATAAGTGAGTTCTATATTGTTAAGTTAAATAAATGTCTCTTATAAGCTGAAACTCAATATGTGAGAGCTGAAATTGATATTGTTTATTTCTTCATAATAAGAGCTTCCAAACTCAAGAGATAATGCCTCATGTTTTAAATTTGGCTGAAAAAGGTGATGTAGGGATGTTTAGTCCCTAAGTCGTTAGATAAGTTTATGCAATTAAGCCATGGTGCACATGAAATTTTCAAACTTCTCATGAGACTCTCTGACTCTAGACAATCAAAAAATCACTTGTTTTTATTACTAAAGACCTAACCTCAGGCACTTGTGGTATATATGGTGGCCAGTTGACTCGTTCTTAAAACTAGTTACGCGTCTGAAATGTTAGCTATAGAATTGACAACTGGCAAAATCTTGAAACACTTCACTAAGTAAGATGAAATCATATTTAATGTTTTTGACCTGATAAGACTGTAAAGTTTTATTATAGAAATTTCAACTAAAGCCTGTATAAAAACAATTTAAAAAAGAAATAGGGACCTATATTCAGCCCCTTTCGCTTGTGACAGGCGCAGACAGACTACAGTAATAGATTTTGAACAGCTGACACTTCAAAAGTTCGCCTTCCACCAAAGCGAAGGAGAGGACTGTGGGTTGTGTGAATGTTTTAAAAGTACTTAATTAAGGAATCATGCGATTTGAGAGAAGGCAGTGCAATGGTGTAAATATGCGTGGATTTTAAATTCCTTGGTTAAATGATAGTGGTTTGTCTATTAACAGAGCATGTGCCTATTCTAAGTTCCATACAAAGTTTGAAAAGGCTCGAACGGAGATATTTTCCTGCTTATAAAATCTCTTATTTCGCCTTGCTCTAATTACCATGCTGTCCTGATTACCTGTGATCAGAAAAGTTTGGTTTAACTAACGGGATTTAGTAGGAATCGTGATGCGCTGGTGGTATGACATGCGTCGTAGAAACTGACATTTTAAACCCGGGAAAATAAGGACTTGTGACAGTGTTTTCATGTTACTACCTTTTATTCACTGCAAAATTTTACAAAGGTTTTCCTGTTACCCCTTATGTAAACGATAGAAAAAGATTACTTTCCCTCTTAAATTCTTAAGGCAAACAATACGTACATTTTATGTAAACCAATTTCTATTGACCTGGTGCAAAACATTATTATTGTAGGAGTTTCTCTTAGTATCAATAAATATTGACTACCCCCAATACTATACATTTCTCCTGTTGTAACGCCTTCTCAGATGAGGGTCTGGACCAAGTTTAATAAAAGTCAGTCGTCAGCTTAAATCCGAATAAGGATTATGAGCGGCGCTATCTAACTAAGGAGAAAAAGGGTGGGGCCAGATATATCTTCCTACTACAAAGTGATTTGGCGCCCTAGAGGTTTAAGTATTACACCACAAAATCCTTCAGCCCTGCTGGAATTTTTCAACGACTTAGCACAAGAAACTTGAGTGCTTTATTTCAAATTCAAGCATTGCGATACAGTTGTGTCTACAAAGAACGTTCCGGACAATACAAAACTTACAACAGACCGCGAACTCTAAGTTGTCCTGGCTTCATAATAATAGCCTTTTAGCTGTTTTGATCTAACAACACAGCACGCGCGAGAAGAGAAATTTTTTACCCCCTCCCATCTACCCTTAATGCAATCGTAAAAATACCAAAAAATTATATGCAGATTAAGTAAATTAAAGGATTGGTCGTGGCGAGTCAAATTTCAGGTACTCGGAGTCAGTCAGTCAATCTAGGCCTTGATAGAGTGGAACGTTCCATATCAGTCTTTCTTGTTTTTGACAGACCAAACCGTGCGGTCGTTCAGCGGCTGTAATGGTCTGTAGTTGTCACACATTTTCGGTGGCTTTCTTGGGTATTCACCTTTCAACTTCCTGAACAGTTTGAGCTATAAATTAAAAAAAAAAACATCTTCGTATAACAACCGCTCAATCTGAGTTTACAAATAGAAATCAAAGGGCGCCTGTGACCAACTCGTGGACAAAGTATTCAAGAGATATGTACTTGTAAAGTTGCTATCAATAAACTAAGGAGTTAAAAAAAGATAGAAAGTGGAACCATTGCAAGTATAGAAATTATAGCACTCGATTATGTGTTGGAAACCCCCCCAAGGGGGGATACATGAATAATTTTTTGCTGGGTATGTGTAGCTGGCTTCTTAGAACCTCTGCTGTATTGTGGCCAATTATAGACCCCATCTTTGTCCGACCGGAATGGAATGGGAGCCATTTATTAAAAATTAAAATACGGTAACAACGTTTTTTACCATGAATCTTCCTCTTTATGAATTAATACCTTAATTTTCTTACGCCTAAAATCTCCAAAATGTGTAACCCCATTCTAGTAACTCTATTGAAAATAGCAAAAAAAAATGCAACGCCATAAAATTCAATGTAGTCATGAAAATGGGACCTTATCCAGCCTAGGAATTTTGACCTTTACTCCCCCCCCTCTCTGAATCAATATTTAAGTGGTAGAAATGACAAACAGTGATGAAGCAAAATATCGTACATAATCACACCAGGTTGACATTCTACTTTGCACTGCTTATATCGTGTTTGCAGCATTCCCACGTGCGTGAAGTGCTTTTAACTTATGGGAAACACACGCATGTAACACCAAAAAAAACCCGCGTGTAGCAGAAGAGGCCGATTACTCGCAATTTCCTGTAGTTTTGAATTTCCCTTTTGTTTTTCAATACACGCATATGCTTGTATTTTTTTACACGGATGCCATAAAAATTAATAGGAAAAGCATTCCTTGAAATAGGAAGCCGTCGTGTGTTTTGAGAGAAAAAGATCGTCAAGTGATCAAAACAACTTCAAATTTGGTCTTTAAGTTGATCATAGCACTAATCTGAAAAATTCGAAGTCCATCTCAATTTAGTAAATGTCGAAACAGCCATGTAAAGACAATAAACACCGCAACGATCGATGCAATCACAATGATGTCAGGACTGCGGACTTCTTCGGAAGGAGAGATTACGAAGAGTCCACGCAATTTGTATGTCCCTAAAGTGCCCACAACAACTCGTTTCTACGCTACGTGTATCCACGAGTTAAAAGTGTATGTTTTTTGTCGTTTTTATCTATTTGGTAAACCAGGACCTAAAAAATGTGGAAGTAAACCCCAGTTGTTAATTCAATGCACCGGGGAAATAATATGGAATTTTTTTTTAAAGGATTTTGGGCTCCAAAGAGGTGGTGAAAGGCAACTTGAAATTGGAGGTATTTCCTTGGTGTGACTGGATTTTCATAATAAGGCTTTAGGAAAAAAGAGAGAACTGTCTATGCAAAATATCGACTTAAAACCCAACAGAGTGCTTATTGTAAACGAATTATTAGCTCATCAAATTACAAGATACGCCAATGTGCATTTTTAATTTATAATTACCTGATAGTTCGATATAGGAACTTTGGGTTTCAAGACATACCACATCACAGTTTCACAGCAGGGAGGAGTGGTGAGAGAACCTTTGTAATGATAATAGTCTGACAGTATTAGGACCTTATCATCTTTTGGATACTTATGCAAACCGTTTCCGTTGTCTTTGCCGTTGCCATTGCCGTTGCCATTGCCATTGCCATTGCCATTGCCGTTGCCATTGCCATTGCCGTTTCCATTGCCATTGCCGTTTCCGTTTCCATTGCCGTTGCCGTTGCCGTTGCCGTTGCCGTTTCCGTTGCCATTACCGTTACCGTTACCGTTACCGTTTCCATTGCCCTTGCCATTGCCATTGCCATTTCCGTTTCCGTTTCCATTGCCATTGCCGTTTCCGTTGCCATTACCGTTACCGTTACCATTGCCCTTGCCGTTGCCTTTGCCATTGCCATTTCCGTTTCCGTTTCCGTTGTCATTTCCGTTGCCGTTTCCGTTGTCTCCACGATGATAATTTTTGTTTGGTATAAGGTCCATAAGGCGAATTTTGTCAGACTCATCCACCGGTGTGTCTGTATCTGAAATGAAAAATTTCATAGCTTTTTTATTCTCTTTATGTTTTCTGGGGTTATCAGGATTCGTTGACAAGTAGGAAAAGACGTTCTCCCTCTACGGTGTTCTACGGAATGCTCAAACTCAAACAGGATGACATTCGGCCAGAAAAGAAAAATGTAGCAAAAAGCGAAGGATTCGACGAGTATAGGTGCAAAAAAGATTCGTAATAGGGATTGCAGTTTTGAATTTAAAAGCTCATATGGAGTGGAAGTCTTTTCAGTGATCGTGTGAGAGGAAGATAGTCGATGTTAATTTCTAAGATGACGGCAAGGTGTGAGGACGTCATGGGCAAAATGAGATTTAAATGAAGAGCTATCGGTTAGTCGAATTTTGTAAGTATAATGCTAACTAGATAAAGGAGACATGATAAGCTGATCGATAGCATATGAATATACGAAAATCGTGCGTTTCAGAACGTCTAGCTATGATGAGAAATTAAAATCGCCATTTTTCGGAATTCAATGGATATACAGAAATGTTACTTACCAACTTCAATTATTTTTGGTAGCAATTTGGCAAACCTTCCCAATATCTTGTTACCTTTACTAGAGGCCTAGATAGAACGACAAGAGCGTTGGTCAGCTGCTGCTTCTTCGAGTAACTTTTAAAACTGTACACTCACATATAACCCACCCACCTTATTTTGCTTCTTCAAGAAACAATTCAAATAAAAACGCATTTTACACATTTTGTATAAACCATAATCTTACCTTATATCAAAATTACCTTCCAAACTTGACCGATCAATTTTATAGATATGTGTAGTCTGTAGATCATTTAGATCTCTTTGTTTTTATTTTTCTTGGCCTTAGGCGTTCCTAATCCTTATTTTTTTTAGCAAATCAAACACTAATTTTATAATCCTCAGGCTCGGGAGATTGTCTTCCCTAATATGAAGTGCTGGTATAGCTCAAGCGAGCAGATAATGTTTTTAAATTTCAGATTTTATTTCTGCCGTTTCAGTCCTGCCTTTGCTCCTTCCGAACAATTTTGGCAATTGATCGGAGCATGCGTACAATGCTATATTGACACAATATACCTTGAGCCACAGAGCAACAACGGAAACCTCGCCACTAGCATCCTTGAATACCAAATGGAGCTGGAAAAAGAAGGAAAAGAAAGAGGATTTCTTAGTTCCAGCCTAATGTATCATTTCAACATTTACCTTCAACTTAAGAGTTTTCAGCTTGATTTTAACAAAAAATTGCGCTAAATTTCGTGCTTTCAACGTATTACAGTTTTTGCCATCCATAACCTCCTCTAGCCTTTTTGGCTTAGTTACAGTTACGCCCTAGATTTGTAACACTTAAGCCTAGGGCATATAGACTTGACCGAATGCTGATCGCATGGGTAAGGCATTTTCACATGGTAAAATAAGAAGTGTCATGATCGAGAGAGGTTCAAGATAAGTTCACTTTTGACTAGAAATCCATACATCCATTTTAAAGTTTCATTACCTGCCCAGAATAACGTTTTCCATTTTCCGTGTGCTCAGATCCTCGATTATTTTAAACAGCCAAAGTGAACATGAAACTGTTTCAGAGTGTAAGTACCATCCTTGGCACCTCCTTCAAGTGTTACCGTTCCTTTGTCCTCATCAATTTCCAGAGTCGGAGCATGACCATTGTTCTTTAGTGTTCCAGTAACCAGGCCTCTTGGGTTGTCAAAGGTCATTTTCAGAGTTGGGAAATCTTTGTGTTTGGTCTCACTCTTGTCAATGTTGATTGGGGACTGGCGACTATGTCCGCATTCTTCCCATTTCTTGTGCCAATCCGGAGGACCAGGCACTATTCCGAGAAATTAAACTTTGATTTCAGTTTCATCTTATTTATATGAATCAACAGGATCATCACTAGATAGAAGGCTCAAGCGATAACATGATATCGTCAATTAAAGAAAAAAAAACGTGTCCCTCGAAATGCCTCATTAGTAAGTTTAAAAAAAACAAGAGATTATGGTCCCTTAAATCTTCCAGATTAAATTTTGAACCAAAGAGTAAACTATCACAAAATAGCTTTGCTGATATCGTCTAAAAAAGGGTTCTGACTATTCCTCGTGGTAAAGTACAATAAAAATATAAATTCATTAATGCTGTTGATATAAGGACTCAGTTTAAAACATTCATTGGGAGAGTGGGGTATAAATCTGCGAGACAGACATGGCCATGGCCAAGAAACACATCCCTAGAAAAAAACAAGATTACACTGAAAGAAGTACCGTCTCCTTTAGTCTTTCCATAGCTAAAGTGTTCATCCTCTGCCACTGCAATATAGAGATAAAATGAAATACTGACTGTAAGCAATTGATAAAGAATGTATGTTCTTCAAATTAATTGTTGATTTACGCAAATGATAAGGCTAGGAAGGAACTGAATGTATCACCAAGCAACTATCTGCCGACAAGATTACGGAAACTTTTGATACTCACTGATATTCGCCTCATTATGATATTTAATAAAAGGAAAAACACATCGTTAAAAATCAAAACATTATATTTTCAATAGTAACAAAACACGTACATGGGTAGAAAATAATAAATAAGGTCCCAAACATTAACATTATTGGAAAACACCTAAAAAAATATAAAGCACTTGCATAAATTGAAATCTTTTGAAGAAGTAGGACATATGATAAGAGAATAAAAGTAAAACCTTACATACGCTAATAAAAATCGATTACCCTTTCAGAAATAGTATGCATCGGTATGAATAGGACACCTAATGCACTCACAAATCAGTTTTTCTTTTTCCAGTCCTAACTGTGGCCCTGAGTTTTTAATAGAAACGTTTATCATTTTTTGATTGTAATTCACATTTAACATTTACTCACATGGTGGACAGTCTTGACTTGATACTGCACTAAATGTCGACAGCAAGAGCACTAGTAACATCTCTGCAGTATATATAGCAAGCTTGAGGAAGAACAATATGTCGGATAAGAACATTTCAGTGTGGGAATTGCTTCCTTGACGAAGATACAAGTTTATAATTGCAAATACATAATAAGCAAGGACATTTTCAGTTGATTATCGAAATTAATAAGGCATTAATTGGTTTTGCTCTCCTCTCAATGAGTCAGTTGCGAAGACACGCCATTACAAAAAAAAAACACGACTAAGGCACTCCTTTAACGATAGTTTGTGTGTTTAAATCCCTCGTATCACTGCAACAGTTCTTGCAGATGGAAATAGAACATGAAGAGAAAAACATACGTTTGGAAGTAATTCCTTTCTTTTGAAATTGTAATTGGAGATTTTAATTTGAACCAGTTTCACTTCTTAGAGAAAAATAGCGAGACCAACAGCTCATTTGATTTGATCTGTAAAGTCCCATTAAGGACATCTAACTCCATGAATAACTTCAGTTCTCTATTACAATACAAAAGTACTTTGAGAGCGACACCTTCTAAGTCATGTTAGTCATGAACCATACTATAATATTGCAGAAGCGCTTAAAACCTCTTGGATTGTCTAAAAATCAGAACAACTAGTAAACAATTAACACCTTGCTGCAAAGGGAGCAGACCAAATCGACCTTTGATTTTCCTTAACAATGTCGCCACACTTTTCATCGAGCTGTTCAACCACTGCTTTCCAAAGGGTTGCATCAAAAGATAAATCGGCTCTGAGCGAGTTAAAGATCTCTCAGTGAAATTATAATTTTTCTCGATCCATGTTTTTCGTCATTGACGCCTAAGGCAAATGACCAGTTTCTATAACTTCTAACAAAGAACACCTCAACCTTTTTAATTATAAAGTTTCTCTAAAAATTTCCTTCTTCACTCCGGAATTCAAAATCGTCTGCAGAATTGTTGGCATTACAGAACTTTGTCCGTTTTTACAATTTCGTCAAACTTTTCGCCAAATCTTTCGAAACTGAAACTACCCATACAAGTTTCACGACAAAAGTGAGATGTTCTATTTAACTGACAATGATTGCAGAAAGCAGATTTGAAATAATTAAAGAACAAATATCACTTACTGTGTTTACCTCTAGCCTTTGCTTGTTGTCCTTTGCTTCATGAAGTCCACATATCAGGGGTTGTTTATATACTTATCTAATAAATATCAAAATAGGTTAAGAACATTATATAACACTGATATTCATTACTATCAGTCGAATATCTAATGTCTGTGAGACGATATCTTCAATACTGACAATGATCACACTTAAGTATTTTTCAGACGCGATGGCATATTTTTTGTTGTCATGGTAACCAGTAAATAGACTTAATACCTTCAGTTGTCGCGCAGGATTCCTTTTTTTTTTTTTACAAGAATTACTCTGAACCATGAATTTAACTTCGTTTATAGCAGAACGATTTTTTTTATTTAAAAGAAGCATTTCCAGAATTAGGTGGGGTTTCCACGTCAGGTCGACTGGCTAATTTGGTGCTTTAGAAATATGAAATATTTTTTCAATATTTATATAATAAACACGAATAAACCACATCTCCGCTTTGAACTTCTATTTCGTCTCCTTGCATTGGTAAAAGATTCTCGCTCGTTCGCTTGGTCACAAGTTAAAAAAAATACTTATTAAAAGAAAAAAACTCAAGTTGTACACGTCCGTTGGGAATCCACCAAACCTTAAAAGCAATTAAAGAACGATAAATTGAGTCAGTTATTGTAACTAATTATAGAATTAAGATATTTTGTTGTTTTTAACATCAATTTTCGTGACATCAACTGAGCCTCCCTGAGCCAAAGCGAATATGAGTAGAGGGTGTATAGCTTATAATATTACCTTTTAGTATAAACAACGAAAAATAACAACCATTCTGTAACCAGCTCTGAGATCTTTGATCCTTTCGGCGTCTAGGAACGCACCTCGGCAAAGCACGAATATGGAACTTGGTACCCACATTCTTGGTTCATTTACATCTCGCAGGAACTAAATTAAGGTTCTTATCATTCGCCAGCAATAAAGATATTACAATTTAATCAGTATCTTAAAGCCATTTTCCACTTTCCTGCAGCTTTCTTGCTAATGATACATCTTTTGCTATCGATATTATCATCACTGTCTCAGAGGAATGTCTCAATCTGTTGAGGTAAATCCTGACACTCAGTCTATGCACCCACCTAATATATTAACCTAGTCTTATCTCTTGGTTTACAGTACGTGACAGAATAAATATCATGAATGAAAGTGATCTTCGCAGTGATGTGCACTACTTAGGCAGTAGTGAAAATAAGGCCTGAAAAAAATTCAGGCCTGTACGGGATTTGAACCCATGACCTCTGCGATACCGGTGCAGCGCTCTACCAACTGAGCTAACAAGCCAACTGGGAGACTCAAAATTTGAATTTAAACGCTTATCAGCTTTCGATATTGAACAAAACTTTCGCAGTTCAACAGACATCGTCCACCGACACGGTATATACGTGTATTAAACCTTTGTCGCTATGACTAATTAAACTAAATAGTTGCTTCTATTTAGGTATAAGGTTAGGAGTCGGGTATATCACACGGAGTTTTTGCACTGAACACGTAGTCATTAAAAATCTGAAGGTTAATTTGGCAATCATCCTTGCAGGTGACCTGCAATTTAAGTATTTGCGGAAAAGAACCCTTCAGGCTTTCACGCGATTCGAAGCTGTGCCTCACAGGGTGGGTGTTAGTACCAATAGAGCTACTTGGCCACATGTCGGTAGCAGGGCACATTTTAGAGTGGGAACTTACTTCCTGTGGTGTAATCTGGATATTGTTTGGCAAAGCACGCATTTATGTTACGTTTTGAGATAATAATAAACTGCTGCTTAAAATCAAAATTCTATGCGTTTTCTATACTATACTATTCTATACTACTTCAGAGACAAGTGCGAGGATCCATCAAGTTTCCAAACGCGAGAAAACATTTCAACCCATGAAGCCGCAGGCCGAGTGGTTTTATTGTTATCGAACGTTTAGAAACTTGATGAAATCCGAAACATGAGGTTTTTACTTAAATTTTTACTTAAATTACTTCTCCAACAAAGAAAATAAGTAGAAATTATCATTTTAATAAGTTTTCTGAATTCAAATATTTTGTTTGAGACGTGATATGTGAACCTGCCAACTAATTGCTGCTTGCTGATCTGTGATATTATTTCATTTGCATTCAATTCCGCATTGTTACCTTGCTGTTTGTGACTTCTGAGCAAGCACGTTACTTCTCAATACAGATGGAAGAGTACAAATTTAGACCTCCAAAAACTAGTGAAGAAGAGGAAACTTGTTTGACCAGCGCTATTCCGAAGTCCGTAAAAATACATAAAACCGGAGGAGAAAGTCGAGTTTCCCATGTAAGTGCCATTTTAGAGCTGAAGTGTACAAACAAGGTTGAAACCGAACCGAAAGACAAGGTCGCAATCAATGAGGGAGAATTAAATTTAGAAAAGAATAGCTCTTTCTGCTTTTGGGACTTTGATAACTGTGCTGTTACATTCAATGTCAGCAGTAAATAAGCTTGCTTTAAAGAGTATTGTAACTCTATGTGATTCAAAAATTAAAGCTGTTCATCTTCATTTGTTGGTCTTACTCTGTGAATATGCAGATTAAAATACATTTTGCTCACGGGTTTGAAATCGTTTTCCAAGCATGTGTGGTTTTCAACTCGTGTTTCATTGTGTTCATAACTCATTCACCTGACTAGAATGAGGCGTTTTGATTGGGTAATAACGACATGATTTAACGAGTTTGAGAAGAACATATCTCGATCTGCAAAAGCCTGATTCCAAGAAGAAGAATCGCACACAGCGGAATTCCACAGAGACTTACTATTTTCTCCCAAATGAAAATCTTCGCACGCAGCATCAAAACACATGCATTCTTCTTTTTTGGATTCACACGAAACTACCCTGTGCGAAATATCTGCTAGTACAGTTCTCTTATACATCACTCGACATGGAAGAAATTCGGAAAAATTCAGGTTTCTTTCCCACATGAACTGCTCTGTTGCTGGAGCAGAAGATGGCAAAAATCAGTCCCTATCAGAAAGTTTAGGCATTCTTGACCTCAAAATTTGTTTTCTTAAAAAAAAAAAAACAGGAAAAATAGCAAATTTTCCAAATATATGCCCGGAAAACTTTCATGCCATCTGGTCGTGCAACACTTTTTTATGGAACCCCTTTAGACATAACTTAAGTCAACTGAGTGTAGAAAAGCGCATACGTGTCACATTAGAAACTGTTTTGAAGTTATTTGGCTCAGCAGAAGGACATCCAAACAGGTGCACTCATGCGGTAGATAATGAGGGAACTCAAACTTTTCAAGGTTGTTAAAATTCATAAACGTGCTTCAGAAAACGCTTTACATCCAGCGGATTTAATTCTCGAAAAATTAGTCTAGATATTTTTTTTTTCTATCGCAAATAGTGTGGATCCTTCAGGCGTGGAAAAGTTTGAAATAGATTTTATATGAATGCGTCTCTGATACCGAACGCACACAACATTGTCCGATATATTCCATGACCAGTCCTTCCACCCCCATATATTGCATTGTTCAAACATTTTCCGCATTTCGGGAAAGCGATGGCCTATTTTTATCCTGTACAAGTTATTTAAATTTAGTTTGCAAATGTTTATAATGGTTTGAAGTCAAAAATAGATGCCGGCAGTCATTTCAAATGCCGCCTATTCCGTAGACGAGGCTCCAAACAACACATTTTGTCGATGAATATCTCCTGGTATTTGACTTGTGGCTTGATTAATACTGAGCTGAAGTCGGGGTAGTTAATATTCTTCAGATATTGGTTAAAAATATATGCATCTCCAGATTATTCCGCCTCGGTGTTTTAGAGTATAGTTCCGCCATTCATGAATATTTATCTACTTAAAATTGTCACCAAGCCAACTTTGGATGGATGAAGAAAATAACACAAGAAGAAGTACCTAAATAATTATCATTTGCATCACACTCGTTTAGGCTCTGAAGAAGGAACATAGCAGACCTCCTAGCTGGTACAAGTTCAGAACTCCAACAAGTGCCATGCGTGTCATTGAGCCACCAGGCAAGTAAAAGTGGGAGTAATTATTAACAAGGACTTAAGTACATTTTGTATCCTAAATGATGTTACGATCATTTTCACCTTAGATGAGAAACCACTCTTTCCAAAGTTTCTATCAACAGCTTTTACTCAGAGTAGATATTCTTCTTCTGGTAGTAACGTTGCAGTGCATTTTACTGTGCCGTGATAAATCCCAGCGTCCACCCGTTTCTTTACAAATCAAAAAATCTTCAAAAGAACACCTGATAAGTTGACGATAGACACACCCCTAACTCACTTTCAAAAACCTTCCAGCTAGGTTAGCCTCGATCAGTTTTAATAAGCCAGAGCTTATGCTTAGCGTGTGAGGAAAAGATTTCCTGTGAAATTTGTATTCAGCAAATCCTTTATCAACCACACAACCTGAGTTAAACAGAAAAACATTATAGTCACAAAGGTTTTTTTTTTTTGCATAAACTATGATAAGCTCGAGGTTTAATGGGAAATCAGAGTTTTACATTTGCTCGATCGTAGTTTGTTTTCGAACATTTTTTGTGTTATTCCATAATTCCGAAACAGTCAGGTTCAAATGGTTGCTGGTCATGCCCACTCACACTGTCTGAAAATATCTCGTCAATTGACAAATGTCAGCCTATTCGTTGGAATTTCTCTGCAGTTGTATAGTAAGACATTTCATTTCAGACAGTTTCCTTTATTGAATCAAAATAGCAAGACTTACATCTTCAGTTGATTTGTTTTGTGTAGTTTGAGGTAAATATGAACAGAATACGAGGTTCAGTTCAGTGTTCAATTAAGGACATCAGTGTAACTATCAAGTGAATTTACCTTTCCCTTTTTATTGCACCCAGTACCCAGAGACTTAAATAAGGATCAATTCCACTTGAAATCTGAAAAACTGATTTAATAGGGAAAGTACACGAGAAACGAACCTCTTCGATAAACAACACCCACTTAGCGAAGATAATCATGAACGATGCTATTACGTGTATAAGCTTGCCCTTTTCATGCGGTTTTACGGAATATATGACATGTCGTCAGATGTTTCGTAGATTTCTTCGACACGCAGCTGAATTGCTTACGTCAAAGAACTTTGTCAATTTTTGCAATTTCTAAAAACTCAAAAGAGACTCAACCAAGTTGTACTACAAACGCCTCCAGAGATTTTTATATTCGAAATATATGCTAATCAGATTAAATAGCTTTGTTATACTGCAGGCGCAGTTTCAGTCTTTATCCTGTGGATGAATCAGAGCAAATCTCTGAAATAAAGATGATCGTATTTTTATATATAATGGGACCTGACATGCTGTCCTATTTAAAAGAGATGTGTTAAAAAATTCTGATGACAGCCAGAATTGGACGAGGCCGTAGGCTAAGTCCAATTTGGCTGTAAGAAGAATCTTTTGAAACCAATTATTTCCAAATTGGACAAGCATGAAGTCCTCAGTGTTACGTATTAATTACATAGCTGATCAGGTAACACAGCCTTGCTTTCTCCTCAAGTTATTGTCTTGAATTTGTAAATTCACGATCTCGCTAGATACTGTGGTTTCTGCCACAGTTTTTCAAATGGGGGTCCAACGAGCTCTGTATAACGGTCAGACTGATTCGTACTCATCACCGTCACTTTTTCGAATTTCAGCGAAAAAACGGCAAAGAATTGCATCCAGCTCATGGCGAGGGATATCTTCAAGCTTTCTCTACGCTACACCTTCCACTCGTTGAAAACGTTCAGCCAAGTTTTTGAACCCTTGGAGGTGTCTTGGTTCTGGTTTGTACTTAGGTTGGTAAGCTCCTCTTCTGGCAAGGAAAGAAATCTCTCATTTGCTTCACTATTGTAGAAATTGGGCAAAGCTTCCCCGCTTAATTCCGCCATTGTCAACCAACAACACAAAAAAAGTAGAGAGCTGACGCTATGCTTTGTGCTGATTGGCTAATTTCTATCACGTGCTGTTTTTGCCTGGAATTGATTGGCTGAAGCAAACTGTCTTATTTTTTTTTTAAAAAATCTTGTGAATTTTAACTTAAAGTCCTCAGTGTAACTATCTAAAATATATCCTCAATTATACTGTTCTCAAAAATTAAAGGATAAGAGCTGCGTTGACAATATTGAATAAAGTGACCAGCTCTATAATTAGAGAAGGTACCTGATGCCTAATGCAGGCAGCCTTGCATATTTCATTTACACCAAGTTGCGTTTAAAACATACATGGTATTTTTCAACTCAAAATTTTCCGCATCGAGGAGCAAGGGCCTATTTTTACCCTTTGGAGGCGATTCAGATTTGTTTTATATATTTTGAAAATAGATCGGAGTAAAAAATAAACGCCAGTCATTTCAAAGACCGCTCACCTCAAAGACGAGACTACAAACAAGATCAGATATCGTCGACGATCGAATATCTCTTGGTATTTGACTTGAAGCTTAATTCATACTGGGCTTAAATCAGGGTAATCCATATTTTTTAGATATTGGTCAAAACGCAACTTCATTTGATATTTCCTTGCCTTTTTAAAATAATTCTACCACTCATCCAAATACAATGTTGTTATCTATTTAGAATTGCGTCTGCGTCAAAGCAATTTAATGTCCGAGGAAGGAACACAAAGGACCTCCAGTTTGGAATCAATACAGGATTACAACGCCGGAGTGCAATGTACGTCATGGAGAACAAGGTGAGCATATCATTACACCTACTCATTAACAACTATCGAGGTACATTGTATATCCAAGATGATGTTATGGTTAGTTTCACCTAAGGTCATAAAACCGCTCTTCCCAAAGTTCCAGCATCAGCGTTTGTTAAAAAATTAGCAACATAACAGCGCATTTTGATGTACCTTTAAGTTTATACCTAACTCAGACTGACAACGAGGTCTTGAAAAGAACACTTGACCCTTTAACTCCCAAGGTCTCATTCGAAATTCTCCTTACTGTCTGCCATACAGTTCTTGTGATGTTAGCTTGGAGAATTTGTTATCGGATCAACTAATAATCCCCTAGTTAATATTTTTCTTTATTCTCGTCACTTGTCTGCTTGATATTGAATTGATATTGTAAGGAGAAATTCTGTCTTGGTCTCTCATGGGAGTTGAAGGATTAATGAGTGACGATACCCAAATCCTTACCTCAGCTCATAACTCGTCATTAAGGTCAATCTATACGTAAGCTCCAGTCATAATATTTACCGTGGCTGAAGGGGGTGGGGATTTTAAACGGAGAAGGGATCAGTTGTCGCCAATAGAGTATGAAATTGGGGGGACTGCCAACGAACAGTAAATCAGGAGGGGTCATGAGAATATTACAGAGCCTTATGGGGGGATTAGGTGATTTTTATCGTGACACAGCCGAAATCCTCTCCCCCGGGCAAAAAATAATTACTGATCCATTGTTGCAAATTATAAGAGCCTATCCTAATGACGTATGTAAACCTCTTACTCAGAAACGTCGAATTTTTTAGCTGTATTCCCAAACAGGCGAGCGAAGAATACTGAAAAGGATTTTCCTCAACGAATAAAACTCCTGTCCAATTCTACAGGACGGTATCACAGACGTGTGCTATCCCTGATTGTAAAATGCAACCAAATGCGCATGCTTTGGATCTAACAACCGAAAAGACTTTGGATTTCGTACAACTGACTCGCTCGCCCTATTCGGACTCGAGCGCGAGATCATTTGCAGAGAAGGTTAAATAATTCTAGTGGATGTCGATAGCTTTTAACTTCACGATCATTCTTATTTCATTACTAGCGAGAGATTTCCTACGGTTTTCTGCACATTTGTTGGGTTATAGCTTCTTTGCCTTTTCAAAGAGTGCAATTGAGACATATGAATAAAGGGGTAAGTTTCTAAAGAAACTGTGGTGCTGCGTCGGTGGGAGAGTATAGCAGGTAATTTAGTGTTAACAACTGGGTTGAAAACGTAAATTAGCCACCGTAAAGGGTAAAAAAGCTGACGTTTCGAGCGTTAGCCCTTCGTCAGAGCGATTGAGACATAGCTGACCTGATTGCAAAATTGCCAAGTCTTGAATGAGATAACTGAATACTATTTCTGATATGCAGTAAATGGTTTAAACCGGGGGTAACATGTAATAGTGTAGTTTGATCGTCCGGGTGAGTGTAGTCCTTAGAAGGACTGTTGTCGGACGGTGGTGACTGACGTTTCGACAACCTGAGCGGAGGTCATCATCAGAGTCAAGTGAATATTTGTTCTCAGTCGAATGTACTTAGTCCGGTTTGTGTACACTGATTGGTCAGTTTTGCCATGATGTTATTGGCTGTAAGACTCAAGTGGCGTAGGTCAGTAGTGATTGGTCGGTCTCGATCCGTTAGTGAAGTTAGGTCGTTCTGTGCGGTTCATTTGTAATTTTAATGTCGTGAATGAGTCGTTTGTATAGTGCCGGTGGTGGTTGACACCTGTTGAGGGGAGTCTGTTCTAAGTTAGTAAACCAGCTTTCCAGGGTCAGTCGTTGAAAGTAGTTGATGCTGTAGGTTTGGCATTGCGCAGAGTCCCAATCAATAGTTCTGATATATCGCGTTACGTATTTGGTGTGTAGAAAAAGTTTGTAAATACTGGCGTCAACAGCTCTCCATTCTTGAAACTCGCATGATGTGCTTATGGGTAATTGATAATTCTCAAAAATTAGAAACACCATATTCAATGATTATATTTTATTTAAAAAAACGCTGACATCTTCACAAATTTTTAGATGCAATTCAAGTAAATTTTCCCCAATCCCGTTGCCTGTTTTGTTTTCATCCCCATTTTTACTGTTTTTTTTTCTGTTTAAGCAGACTTCGAAATGTTTTATTTCCTTCCAAACTTTTAAGTGGGATAAATATGGGCGTCGTAAACAAAAAAGTGAGAAATCAAAATATTACTACAAAATTTGGTTTCCTTCCCTGTCCACCTACCCTGCATCATTCCTAATTCCCCCCAACCCCCCTTCCCAAAAAGGAACTGAAATAAATCACCAGGAAAAAATATATTTCTTGACGCAGGGCGGGGGGGTGGGGGAAGAGGTTCTTAGGATGCTCAGAATGACACAGAATCCTCTGTGGCATGACAAGAAATGTCAATGAGACCGTAGTCATGGCAGGACCCTTACCTCCCCACCCTTCTTTTTCATAAAAATTATGAAAAATTAGATTAAGCAGCTGAGCCAGCAGTTGGAAGTAAACTAAGATTAAAGCATGCGCATTAAAGCACGCAATTTCAAAGGAGAGAATCTCAATGAATTCAGACGACGATGGAAATTCTAAATCTTTCATAGGCTGTCTATGTGAAAAATTCAAAGCATGAGAAGTTTTATGGGTGAAGAGGAAAGAATTATTGAAAGAAAATACTCTGAAATTTGTTCGCAGTGTCAAAATGAAATGTGTCAAACATCTAGGTTCTGAATTTCTGGCATCTCTGGCTCAGCTGCAAACAAAGATAGTATGTGCTGCAGCATACGGTACTGTAATAGGACCCCTCCAAATAAGAAGTGTGATAATGTGCAGTGTTAAGGCGACATTTCCCATCCTAGTGCGGTGTACATTTGGAGCCTTTGTAAGGCTGGTGATTTTTCTGCAAATCAAGGTGATTATCCTTTCAGTCCCGGCTGGAGAGGACAGAGTATACCTTGCGTTTGTACAGCGGTTGTACCGGCCTAACGTTGCCACACATCAAACCAGGAGCACCACCGTGCTGAGCCTTCAGTTTCCTGAACTTGTTGAGCTGGAAAAAAGGAGAAACTTACATTAGAACTCTTTTCCCTCAGAATACAGGGCGTAATTAATGGGAACGGGTACCGCAGGAGGCATATGGTTCCCCCTTTAGTTTATCGAAAAGGATTCTTTATAATTATGAAACAACTGTACATGTCGCCTCGTGTTAATAAAAAACTGATGCGGGTGTACTATCTCTTTCTGAAAAAATTCTGCGTTGGTCTTCCGAGGTATCTTGAACACTGAATCCAGCCAAAAAGTTATATTCCGAATCTTTGTACCCTCGCTTTATGAAAACTGTCATGAGACGTCTCAAGTTTACTTTTTTCTTAAAAGCAGTATTTAAGGAAAAATAATAATCACTTAAAGAAACATCCAATAGAAACCCACAATCACTGAGAAGTTGCTTATCGAAAGTGATGCATCTTGACCACTTGTTCTCGGTGGAACAAGAGAATGAAAGGAGAGTCGGTCTCAACCGAGCAATGTCTTGCGATACAATAGTTCATATCATGCAATGTTAATCATTATAAATCTATATCCTTAACGACTTATCCTTACATTCGTGTTACTCTCGTGTTACATGAAGCTAACCTGTGTATTGGAGATCTTGACTTTGTCCTTGAAAACGATCCAGGTAACAGATTCATAGCAGGGAGGGGTGGTAAGAGAACCTTTGTAAGTGTAGTATTTGATTTTCTTTTTGGGGTCTTCTTTTAAAGCGTCCGGACCATCAGCGGCATCCTCATCCTCATCCTCCTCATCATCCTCATCTTCGTCCCCTTGTTTGTTATTGTAGGGCATCAGGTAATTCAGCTTAATTCCGTCCGCGACGGTCACATTGGTGCTGGCACCTTTGAGAAGAAGGTCAAGGAAAATTATATGAGAGGAAAAAAATAGTGCTTCATCAGGTGAAATAACGGTAATTCTGACTTCGTGGGCGCTCGTGTGATTGACAACATGGTGCTCTATGTGGTGATTTGATCAAGAGGATGTCGGCCAAGACCTTTAAAGACGACAATGTAACTATTTACTTGAAGTGTCACAAAAAGGATCAAATTTAAACAAGGAATTTCACCATTTCCTGATTACCCTTTTAAAGAGTGACAGCAGAAATCTATTAGAAGCCTCTTATAACATCGAGATTGAATGTTATATTTCTATTTACCTTCTTCTATGATCTTCGTCAGTTTCTTTGCAAAATTTCCGAGAATCCTGTTTCCCGGGCAAGTGGCCTGCAAAATATAAATACACTTAAAATTATTGACACTTTCTCATATGTCTAAAAATTCAGGCTGCATAACATAGTAATTGAAATGCTTTCATGGTATCATGTTCTATGTGAGTGAGCTGATAGCAATTCCGTTGCTATTTGCAAACGACTTTTCTTCTCCGTCTTTCAGTTATTTCACTACACCATCGAACTGCAGGCCGGTCACAATAAAAAGATGAAATGAACACATAGGTTTGTAAATTAAAGTCAGCAAGCCCTATTTACCGTGATAAGGACTCCAAGAACTGCAAGGCCGTCAGGTTTATCCACAGCGTTTTGGAACGATTCGTACTTTTTGTTGTAAAAAACCAAATGAAGCTAGAAACGAAAGAAGAAAACCGCAAGAGCATAAGTATTAAGAAATAAAAAATAAATGACGTATACTTGGCCGATTTGTCCATAAATATACATGTGAATAGGAACAGTATGTATCAACACTATATATATTTTTTGATCTGAAACTAATACATTGAGACAGGTTTTATTTATAAAGAATCACAATTATCCCATTTGATCCCATAATAATTTTCGAATTTCACATAAAATAACTGTAAGAGGTAATAAGTACCTTATTTATAAAGAATCACAATTATCCCATTTGATCCCATAATAATTTTCGAATTTCACATAAAATAACTGTAAGAGGTAATAAGTACCTGAGCAGGAAAGGCCTGGTTGTCAATCAAGTGTTCCGATCCTTGACCATTTTCGCATCCAAAATGAAAATGGAATTGTTGAAGAGCGTACTCATCACAATCCAAGGGACCGCCACTGAGTTTAGCGCCCCCCTTTGAGCCGTCGATGTTAAAAACAGGAGAACTGCCGGCATTAAGCAGCTCTCCAGTCACTCGGCCACATGGGTTGTCAAAACTGATCTTAAGATCGGGATAGCTTTTCTTCTTCACTTTCTTTGTTATGATGTTGACGGGAGACTGGAATTTTCCTCCGCACAGTGGAAATACCTTGGACCAGTTGCTTGGAGCCGGGACTGTTGGGAAAAAAACCGTGAATCGTCAATAACAAGTTTGGTCATCTTAGTCGAAGGAATTGAACTTGCATGTCACTGAAATTATCAGTTATTGAGCTCTGTGACTTAGCTATTAGTTTTTAAACCTAACAATTTTGGACTTTGTGAGTTTCCCATGCACTTTGCTTAGACTCGTTAGCTAAATGCCTTTCATCGATTTATTTGTGCAGGTCGCCGAAACTTTTCAGCATTCTGACAAACGTGAGCCACGGTGAATATGTCACTTCACACCTTACAGAAACATGTACATCAGTAGGTCTTTCCGCAATTATTAAAATCAACGCAATAGCTTTTGACTTGTATTGCTTACAAGCTCAATATTCTCTGCAGTAGGAGGGTGGAACAGTGTTAAATTCAGTAACCACTCGGCCTGTATAAAATTGGATTTAATCATAGGCGAAAATTTGGCGAGAAGATAACAGACAAAGATAGCGGATGGAAGAAAAGAGAAAAAGAACATGCAAAGGCAAAAACACAACAGTACGACGGAAAGAACTTTAATAAAAGGATAAGGAACGAAAAAAAAAAGAGTTTTCAAAGCAAATAATTCAAACATATGGCAAATTCAAATTCAACGAGTGCGAAGGACCAATAGTTTTAGTCCTAAACCAAAATAAGTTAAAGTTGAAAAGAATGAAATAAAAAAAAATATTTGTTATTACCTCCGTGTTCAGATAGATATCCATAGTCTAAATGATAAAAGTGTGAGAGAAAAAAAAGTTAGTTTCCGATATTAAAAGAACTGCATCGTGCAACATCTTCATCTGAGAAATTCTTGATATTGATAACTACGAAATATTATGAAAATATTAATGCCAAGAATGTAATATCTCAATATCTTGCGCCAGTTGGAACCAACTATTTGTCCAAGTTACGTTTTCTTTTATTTATACTGTATTTGGATTTATCACTGCGGCTTAAACCGCTTATCTCACCATATCTTGGGCAACATAAATATCTTTATAAAAGAAAACCGTCAAATTAATAGGAAATTTACAGCCTTGTAAAAAAAAAGGAAAGTTTTGGTCGAATTGATACCAGGCAGGAAACTCACCTTGGCACATGGCCGCAGCGATCATAGAAATTAGCCACAGAAAATACATCGCAGCTAAACTGGCCTAAAAATTGAAATTATAAATATCACATCAGTCATAAAATGGCGGGAAAATTGCTTAAGATTTAACCATTGACATTACAGTATTGTTAATAAACTCAACTATTAGTTTCGATGTGAGAAAATCTAGTTTTAAAGGCAAGGTTATGAAGCAAGAGTTTCCTACGTATTGCTATAGGTAGATAAAAAAATATTTTGTATCGTAAGCCGATTCCGCTTTGCAAAATTTTAACCCCTTTATGAAAAGACAGTCGAGTATGAATTTTCAAGCGTCAGCAAAATACTATCGAAGAATTACTACGAATCGAGTTTAAATGGGAGAAACTAATTCAGTTCAGCATCTGTTTGTTGATCAGACCACTCATTCGAGCTTTGATTTCTTGAAATGATATAGATTGTTTACGCCTAAAAATTGAAAAAATAAAAATATTTCAACTTAAAATTAAAAATCGTGTCAGGAGCAGCACGTGATACGAATGGTGGGCTTCATGTCGTAAACGTAAGTGCTGTGTATGGTTTCAAACCTATGCACGTGAGTTAGCACGCGAGGTAATATTTGATCTGATATGTGGGTGGAATGTGACCATTCAGCACACGAGTTGGCACGAGAGTTGGCACGTGATACAGCTCCTAAAAAAATTAGGCCATCAAATGAAATGTGTGTGATTTGCGTGCTATTGCATAACATCCTGTTACACAAAATTTTCATTGAGCACGTTGAGTAACATTTTTGTCCTAAAAACCAGTTATAAGTAAAAAAGTTTTTCCGGTAGAAAAGGACGAAGAGCCACCTTTGCTATATGAATATAGCTATTGATTAGTTTCAATTTCCAATCAGGTAAAACAATCCATTAAAATTTAACCGTAATCAATATTTTCCAGAAAAGGTAAAAACCTCAAAGATGTCCAATTCTACCTCAGCTAATGCGTGCATAGTTTGGCTACGGAATGTCGCCTTTTCAAGCGCGTTTATCTATTTATCTAAGTCCATTGATGATTTATAATCAATAAAAAATGGATCCTTGAATTTGTTCAATGTGCACGTTTGACTTAGTTTAAATACTTTTCACGTATTCACGTTACAGATTTGCGGCGGAACTGATCTATACGTCTCAGACTTAACTGAATACTTGCTTTAATTAGTTTAGGAAATACATACGACTGTTCCATAACAAATGAGGAAAAAACAGATGCCAGAAAAATTTTTAAAAAGTGCAAATTCAGACTCGATTTGAGTTAAACAGAAAATTAAAAGCTGCACCGATTGCACCTTTAACGAAAGGGAACAATTTCAGTTGCCGAAAAACGCTACCAAGTTACGACTAGGAGGGCTGCCCTATGGAAAAAGACACTGACTTATAAAAAGAAAATGAATACAAGATTTCAGCCGCATTTGTTCTCACAAATTTAAGTATCCTTTGCTTAGCCTGTATCGAGGTGGAAGAAAACAAGAATTTTGGTTCAACAATATTGACAAAATTAAAATTGAACTCAAAATTTTGGATCGGCTAGATGAAGATAATTTTTAACATTGGGCGGGCGAAAAAGTGTGCTTGATTTTAACCCATTTTTAACGAGAAATGGCTAAAGAAATAAAATTGATTTGTCTCGGGAGGCTATTGGTAAAATTTTCTTCACTTACTTGAAATTCTTTCAAAGGATTCAAAGGACTTCTCTCCAATTTCGGATCTGTTTTCCTTGGCTAGTTTCTATGAAAGTGGTGTCGAGTTTTTGGTGCAAAGAAATTTAAAGCCTAAGAGTTGCTCAATATCACTTGGAAAATATCAATAACGTCATCAATTCCTGTCAAATTGATATTGTTTAGATGACCCCACTTGGTAGTATAAGGGTCCTAACTGTCTCCTCTAGCGGTATCAACAGCCAAAAATAAATATTTGCCATATTTAACAATAAACACAGAAATTTCCAGAAGAAATAGAAATCTCACTTTCGTCTATTCAGCGGAAGTCAAAATCAGCGGTAAGAATTTTATAAAGAGATAAATCAGACAAGAGTCTGAACATAGTTTCGATCTATAAACTTTACCGCAGATTTTTTCAAGAATAACATATTCGAGGAACAGAATATCACTGTAATATACCTAAAAAAAAAGGAGTTATCTGATTGGACCAAGGCGCAAACATTTGGATCCTCTTTATATTAGCCATTTCTGTATATTACTACATTTATAGTCGTCTCACGTCATTTATGTGCGTTGCACGTGTTGAAGACATGCATATTGTTCAATTTTGGCACGTGCGTCTCAGAGGAATGTTCCCAGTAAAGCACGTGCTGTAAGTTTTTAGATTTGTTGTACATATTTTTCTGAAATTACTGAATAGAAAATTATTGTAGTCCTAAACCATGAAAAAAATTAATATGCCAGCACCTTACAAACCGCGTGCATTAAAGTGGAAATGTTTTCATGCCTAGAGGTTGTATTTTTCAGCACTAAAACTTTCGGTATATTTCTATATTTCAGCTTAATGAAGCACTTGATAAAATATTTGCTCTCCATTTAATGTTATCTCTACTATATTTTCATTTTTTTTTGTTTTGTTTTGATGGTTGAAACACGTTTTGACCACTTTCTGGTATTCAGGTGTGTTGATAAATTTTGGAATTGCGAAATGTAACTAAATGTTATTGAATGTCTCTTTTGGACTAAAGTAAATACTACTTTCAACCACTGTTATATTTTTTGTTTATGAATAACGTAATCGTGAATAGAATATATTGACAATGTTGATCTTGGTGTTATGAGAGGTATCAACAACTTGAGAATAAGGCGATATTAACTTGTGCCACCGGCACAAAATGAACTTCGGACACTTCAGTTTTTTCAGTGTTCCGTCCTTACGTAAGAAGACAATTCGGTGTCTCAGTAGTGTCTTATCAAAAGACAACAACTTATTTCTCCGTGTATAGATCAGCAAGAGGCAAGAAGACACCCTTCTTTAAGCATATCAGCTTAAGTTTGTGATGAGTTTCTGCCAAAACAACGGCCTCTGTGTATCGTAAATTTCAAAGCTGAAATTCAAAAGGTAACATTTTTGTCCCTTGTTTACACTCTTGTGTGAAGATCGAAGAGCTACCAATACTCTAATCGCTTTATTTCTGTTCTTGAAGTTGAGAAACAAGCTCGTTTTCCGGTTTTGATAAATTTTTTTTAGTTCTGTGACCTAAAGCATCAGAACTAGCCGAAGGATTATGTGGTTGCAGTTTGCTTCCTGCAGAACAACATGACTTGGCAAAATAAACGAATCAATTTGGAGCAAGGTTGCTCCTAAATAAAATGTCTTTTGAAAAGTATGCAGCATATGATTTTCACCATACTTTTTCGTTCACCTGGGCATTTATTTTTCTTTTTCTTTTCTCAAAAACGGAAAATGACCTGAAACTGTCCATTTCCTAATTATATTAGCCAGTTCTCAGATTCATTTAAGGCAGAGATCAAAATAATATTTTCAGCTCACGTAAGCCTCCAATCACCGCCATCAGATCAATATAGTAAATTACAGATGGCAATCTTTTCGATATGTTTTATTACCGACAATGATATTGTTATAAAATTGCTAAATGTGATTCCACGACAGCTGAAGTGAAAAATGACGCCATAAAAAGAACGGAAGATTTCCAATTTTACTTTTTGATTCTGTAACAGTTTTTCGAGTTAAAAATATCCCATTTTTTCGTCGCTATCATAATTTCCAAAAAGTCGGCAATTAGGCTAATTCACATGAAAATATTATCTTTAGTGGCTTTAAGTGGGACTTCAAGTTGAACTAAAAAAAAATAGACTTTTTAGACGATTGGCTAGACCATTGGAGATAAAAATTTTGAAGTTTGATCGTGGCTCGCTTAAAGGATAAAATGGGATCGTTCGGCATTCGCTCTTTGATCTTTTTAAATCTTTAATACCACGTCCTTTTTTTGGCTTCTTTTAAGAAAGTTGGTTAAAGATCACAGGAGAAAGTAGACATTAACTATATTGAATCTATGATATTGCCATTACCCTCACTGAAAAGTTTCCAAAAGCTTCAAAGTTTAGAAAGAAAGAATTTATCGGATTATTTCATTACATGATAGCGTAGGCCCCTGAATTGTATTATAGAAGAGCGCTCCTGACGAAAGGTAGTGAGGCTCGCAAAATACGGTTCTGCCAAAGTTACACAAGTCCAAACTCCGCATATCTAATCAAAAATGTGATCAAATTGTTCTTTTGATCGGCACTGAATTTTTTGTCAAAGTCAGTCAGCCAATACCGGAAACCAACTTCGAGTTCAGGCCCTGTATACAAATGAACCAAACCAAATACATGATGTCGTCACTTTTCTTCTCTTTGCAAGACAATTAATTGCGACTTTTCAATCAGTTCTATCAAATTGAAGCCAAACTAACTGAGTTTAGGCTCCGTCTGATAAAGAAGAAAGATTAGGATCGAAGAGGAAGACTTAAATGCTGTAGACGGTCAACATCTGTGTTCAGTGACCTCAGAAACAATAAAAACAACAGATAAACCATTTCTACGTTAAAAATGGAGTGTTAAGTACACGGAACATGCTTAAAAACAGTTTCAACATAAACAGTGAGAGGCTAAGTCAATAGGTGACAGAGGCTGTCGTTCTCTGAAAAGCCTTCGTTCCAAGGTCTTGATTGTATCTGCACGGAACGAATTGCGGCGAAAAGGCTCGGAAGATTTCGCAAAACCAAGTTAACCTTAATTTGCCAAGGTTTACAATACTTGACACAGAAAAACTGAATAATTGATGACACAATATCACACACCCGGCATAAAATGACTCGGAAATTGTGAAATTCGCCGCTGTTTCCTTGGTTGAACTAACCGCGCATTTTTGCAACGAAAATAAAATCATGAAGAGAGAGACTGAAAAAGACTGACAAGATTCAAAGCTGTTGATGTTAGGAAGCGTTGCAATTGAAAAACTTTAATTCGATGGCAACAGTTTTCAATTTTTTTCTTTTTTCATGGCTTAAAACTTAAGACTACGTTCCTTTCACGATTTCATGACAAAGTCTCGGCAGGAATTTTTTATGAAAGCTTGTGGAATAGAGAAATTATTTTTATCCTTTCCGTTGACCCTATTTTTAATATGGACACAAAGTGCACTATTTTGATTTAATAAATATTTTGTTGCCATGAAAACTGAAATGTTATTAATCTTGAAATAAAGTACTTAGTTGTTTTGCAGTTACTTAGTTAAAATGCCAAGGTTGAATTTGTTTACTTCTTAACTTTATTTCCTTTGAAAGGAAGTGAATTGAAGTTCTTATATTCTTGCGTGTATCTATGGCCGTTCAACCCTATCAAAATATTTGGAATTTGAACTTAAGGAATACACGTTTTTCTTGAGTAGAGTTAATCGCTAAATACAACTTACTCAAAATTAAATTGAACCTCTAGGATCTTGATCATTGTGAAAACAGAGGTAAGCGAACGCGTGGAAAAAAAAAAAAAAGAAAAAAAGATTGATAAGTTATCTGTATTTGGCCTTCCATTCGCTCCAACCAAGGGCTAACGCTCGAAACGTCAGCTTTGACTCTTTAAGGTAGCCAGTTTACGCTATCGACTCAGTTCATAATACTAAATTACCCTGTTATACTCTCCCACTGACGCAGCATCACAGTTTATTTAGAAACTTACCCCCTTTATTCATTTTTATTTGGCCTGTAGGCTATTTAGCATCACAGATTTTGAAGGAATGTAATAACACTCGAAGTTTGATTTTTTTTCCTGAAAGTGTCGGTTTTTTACCAATGTTATTTTTTATTCGTGGAGTTTTAATTTTTGACTCTGATCTCATTAATCGGTAGAACAGTTTATTTGTTTGGGTGAGATTTGAGAAAATTACGTTTGGATACTTTTATGTCTGCAAATTCTAGCTATAACAAATGAAATGGCGTTGGTAGCTCTCAGAAAAAAATTTTTTTTGCCGTTTTCTAAGTTCATCGAGCTAAGACAAGAGCATGGTAAGCACGAAGGATTTTTTTTTAGCACATTACGTCTTGTGAGTCTCTCCCGCTTGCCTGTCAAAGAAACGCAAATAAAATTTTTCGCCGCTTCTGCGATATAACCGATGGCGTCCCCTACCAATATACCAACTCATCATGTTTTACGATAAACCTGAACAGAAAAAAAAACGGTTGCTCACTTAATGACACACGAGTCAATGTTACGGGCGTATAGTGAACTTGAAGATCAGATTGCTAAGCTGTTTACAACAGACATTGAGACTGAACAGTTAGTGCTAAAGATCTATTCGAACTCAGTTATATTACCAATTAGTGAGTATGGGCGATTATGAGAGTCCGCCATGCAAATTAGACCGGTCAAACCGCATGGAGAAAGCCATCACTTATAAAACATTTAACTTAATCGGGGTGCAATTCATTTTTCACGCACAATGACTAAGTTTGCATGGTTGAATATAGAAACTGGTGGACGGTATTCGGCATTCCACAGTAAGCCTCTAGTTAAATTTTAGCGTTTTTGTTATTTGTGTTTCTTGTTTTCGAAACATTTCGAAACATTCTTAATGAATATTGATGCTCCATTCGCTATGAAATAAAAGTCAGAGAACTCATAATTGCTCAAAATAAGATCCAAAGATAAAAACATCTCAATGAAAATAGAAAAGTCTATTAAATAAATTAAAGTAACTGATAATGGTAAATCATTTTTAAAACCAGTCCCATGAAAATTAAATAGAATGATACCTACCTGAGTTTCTCTTAAAAGAGGTTTCTCCGTACAATCTTGGATATGTTTTCCTTGGCTAGTTTCTATGAGTGTGATTTCTGATTTGGAAAAAAAAAAGCAGCCGAATTTAAGGGATACAGAAGAGTCACTATCAATCGGAAAAATTAACTCGTTAATTTTTGTCAATTGATATTGTTTTAATTGCTTGCGCTTGAAGAAAAAAAAAGTCCCCTCACTGTCTCTAATTGCGGTTCTACAAACACGACTGAACACATTTTATTATGAAAAACGATATTAATCCTCGGAGTCTGAACCTTGTTTGGTGCATTTCAACCATAAAAATTCGCCTTACAAGAAAGAAACAGAAAAATTAGTACATTTCGATCAGGTTTTGCCTTCAATTAGATGCTTAAGCAAATTCATGCAGCGAAACTCTTTCGGTTATTGGTAGGATATCAAAATAATGTGCTTTATCAGGAGGGAGGTTTTTAATTGGATGAGAACCTTGTAGCAAAAGTAGCCGTGCGAACTTTCCACGTGATCAAAGCGTGTGTGAGCATGCGCACATGGTAACTGTAAAGCTTCCCACGTGAACTGCACTGGTATCTCGTCTTTTTGGCAACTTTTCAAGAAGTTTATGAGAACAACAATTCATGATAAAAGCAAATACAAACACGATTTATGACTATTGAACATGGAGAGCTTAGTCTATAGTCTAAATTGTCCATATTTAATAAGTTCGTCTATCAAGACTAAAAGAAAAACTTAACTGAACTAAGTTGAAACAAAATTTTGGGGCACAAATTCGATGTTAATTCCTGTTAAAAGGAATTAACGCTTTATTTTTGAACCTGTCTCGACAATATTATTGAAACTTTCCTTCATATAATTTTGCTTTGTTTTTTTTAACTTCATTAAAATCTTATTGTTAATTCGAGTCGTCTTGTAAGTGTACAGCTTATATCTGAGGAAAATGCATGGACGCAACAGTGTGAAAGAAATTTGTGCGACTAAAGAACATTTTCTTCTGTCGTGCTCAGAAGTTCTGACATCATTCGATATTCATTCCTCATTGAAGTGACGTTGATATGCGAGCAGAACATTATCTGAGGTTCAATACTGGAAAAACATCGGGGAAACATATGAGAACAGCTTGAGAAGGAAGTATTTTCCTCTGTTCTTCATTATGCAAATGAAATTACTCGGTTCGTATTTCCCAGACGACGATGAAAGAAAAATTATAGTAAACTTAATATAGAAATAAGTTCTCAAAATAAGACGAGCAGAAGAACTTATCTCGACTAACATCGAAAAGAGACGAAAGTGCAGACCTAATACTTTGTTTACAATAATTACATACAAATGAAGGAGTCGTTCTCATCCAAATACTTACGTCAAATAAACTCACGATTTGAAGCCAACAATCAAAAAGCAATTAGCTTCGTTTAATTCGGTGTGCAAGATAAAAGCCTTTTAAAACGAGACGCTGAATGAACAAGGAAGAGCCATTTTGGCATAAACAGATTGTCTTTTATGACTTATTAGGTGAAAAGCGCTTAATTATGAAACACAAAGCTGTAAGCGTGAAGGCAAACTTGTACGTACAAGTGGGTTTGAAGTTCAATCAGTCCACTTTATTCATGATCACCTCATTCACAAATCCTTGGTTTCCCTACTTTCCAAGAAATGAGATCAGGCTAATTTCGTGTTTAGATATGTGACATTGTGGAAGGAAAAGCTGCAATAAGCAGATAGCGCATTTAAGAGATTTTGTCCCCTATCAACTGGTTTGCATTGGAGCACTAGAGTTGGTTTTAAGTAGCTTAACATCTGAAAACTTAATTCCTTCTTTTCAGCTGCATTACAAGTCAAACGTTTTCAACTTCCATGTAAGTAAAACATCTCAACGGAAAAAATACTTTTTGCATGAAAAACAAAAATAACTCACAGTTCTAAAAAAGACAGTCGAACATTCCATTGTAATTAACATCTATTTCAGTAAAATCAACAACGGTAAAATTTTCAATATAGTTGATGATGACTCCAAAAGCAACACAGAAATAAAAATAACCAAATCAACACGTTACCAAGCATTACAATACATTCAATATCATCTGTTTTTGAAAATTTATTTTCTATCATTAATTTAAGTTCTATGAACCGGGAAAATATCAATTTAACACACGCATTTTAATTTGTCTTCAACGACGAGTTCGATGTTCTCTACACATTTGGATGGAAAGATTAATCTTTGAAAGATTGGTTTGACTGGGTCTCAAGTGGGACTGGATGAACCCACCGTATAAACAAACAAAACCACCCAGTATCAATCTGCTACATGTGGGTGTTAACTAACCGTTGCTCTTAAAAAAGGCAAGCAATTTTAAATCTTTTCTCTGATTTTAGAAGTTTCTCATGGTACTTGTCTAAATCTGGAGACGATCCTCAACGAAGTATTCAAGAAAGCAAATGAATGTATCGTGACATTATCGTCAACAATAGAGAACCACTCTCAACTTAAGCCTTCATTTTAAGACTTGAACTGAAAGAGGCACGTAAAGCTCTCAATCAGTATGCGCTGATGCTTTCAATGCTAACAGACCAAAGTATGATTTGGTCACGAAAATCATCCTAAAGAATACATGCCTCGGCAAACACCGCTCCGTAATATTAACAAAACTTTAGAACACAGGGGCAAACAGAGTTAATCTCTTTACCAAAAACGGATCAAAGGATGAAAATTAGTAGTTCATAAAAAATAGTTGGAATGCAGGAGACCAAAGCCGTATGTTATCCAATCTTTGAACAAGGAAGTATCTATTCTCTTAAGATTACAATTCATCGGGATTTTCTTATCGAAAATGCGTTCTATTTTCCCGCTATAAGAGTTTAGAGAGATCTCTGCCAGTATATTCCACATGCTTGTAATAAACTATGTGACGAGTGGGAACCTTTAGTCAAAGGATATCTGGTGGAAAGTTTAAAGGAAGTCAGTCGTGAACACCGAATTCAAAACACAAATATCGACTGTCAGCCGGATGATTACTTTCGCCAAATACAAATGACCAGTGGAGTTCTGCCCTTGCATATCGACAAGGATGAAAAATGTACAATTGATGTCCCAAAAAACGCATTGAAAGAGGCATTGTTGAGTTCTTATCGAGAGAAATAAATAGCCGTTATGTTATGCTGAAGGCTCATACCATCAAGAAACACCGCGTGAATGCCTTAGAGCTCATTTTTCAAACAGACTGTAAGGCCTTCATTGCCTTATCTAAGTATGAACTGGGAGCGACTAGGGCACTCAATTCTTCTCCTGGCCCCTTGTATTCCTTTAGTCCATCATACCCCCCCCCCCCCTAACCCCATCATTCCACTACCCTAGCAGCATTTCGTCAATTTTATTCCCTAGGGCCGGGGCTTAAGACTGAGCCTTTCGATGCAGAGATCAGCGGTTTTTTCGTCCCCTTTTATGCTTCATCTCGGTGAAACACGTGAGAGGAAACGATGATATAGTTTCATGCCACTTGGTATTAATATCCAAGTCTGTTTGTATGGTTTTGTTTTTACCTGGAGACGAAAATATTATCAATGCCTAATGTCACTATATCCTGCTTCCCGTAATAAACCTATTGACTACTTTGAGCCGGTAGTGACGACATCGTAATTCGGCGATAAATGTAATTTTAACACTCACTTAATTATTTCGTTATTATATCCTCTTAACAGAAGTATTATATTTCAAAATTATCTTTTAAAAAATCATTTTTTTAATGACAGATTACAAGCCTATCATGACTCAAGCAACTGATTTTTATATGCGTGCATCATCATGACGGAAACTCATTTCCATTTGTTTTCATATTCTCTCTTATGTTTTTTTGGAGATGATCAAGCGTGCTTCGCATGAGTTGTACATTTGAGCGAAACTCGTGGCTCTAAATTGGTTATTTCTGGTTCGCTTTGGATTTTTTTTTTTAAAATCAGAAGCTGAACCTCAAAAAAAAAATTTAATCAGAAAGTTTTCCTATGATTAAGACAAGAACCCTTCTTAACAATGATCGATGAGACCCAGCCCAATTCTCTCTCTGCCATTGTATTTCTTAATTATTAACAAAATGCTTTGTTATGTGACGTTTTTGTTAAAATGTATTCATTTGAGCTTCGATAAAGGAACTAAAGACTCCATGAAATACATACAACTGAGACCCGTTGCATTGTAGTCTGAGGTTGGCAAGCCATACCACCCTTAATTTGTAAGTGGTGGTAAGGTCAACTGATCGTGAGTTAGTTTATGAAGAAAGATATTCGCTATGATTGGTTGATTTTTCAACAGCTGAGGGTTGTGCAATTCTATCTTTCTACCTTTGAAGTATTGATCCCTCAGCGGTCCGATATCAACAGCCCGCGTTGTTGTGTTCCTGGATCGTGAGCATCCATGCTTCTAAAATTTCGATTCCTTTTGTTGCTGTCGACGTTTATCGGCGATGAATTGGTTTGTCGATAGCGTTTTGATACTACTTGTATAAACAAAAACGATCAATAAAAATTAGGTTCATTTCAATACCGGTGACTTCTTGTCAATGTAAGTTTTAACTCTGTTCTATAAGAAAAATGACAAACTGCGCCATCATGTAAAGCATAACCGAATATAGAGGATTGACCAAGAAAGAATAAGAATCCCTACTCGTGTAAAACCTGTTTAGACTTTATTTCAATTTCATACTCGTTTGACAATCAGCAGGTCAAATTATCACATTTAAAACGCCGTTTGGGCAGGTAATAGGCTGCTTCTAACATAGTGAGCAGGTTTTGTGTACTTTGCCGAATGCCAGGAATATGAAAGGGTCTATTGACACCATAAAAAGCAGTTTACAATCTGGTACCATGAATTCATTTTCATAGGTGTTGAACTGTTCATTCGGTCGGGGACCTTTAATTTACCAAAATAACTGGGAAACCTGAGAAAGTCTTCAATCCGGTTTTATTATTCGAGAGGTAAGTTCAACCCCTGATCACAAACGTAACTTGTCATCTTTGTTTTTCTTATCATTAGCTAAAACTTGTTTGGGCCCGATGACATGCACTGGAGAAAACTGCAAAACGCAATGTTATGACATCAAAACTTTCCGAGACCGGAGACACTTAGAAATGGTACAAAAAAAAGGGTTGTCTGCAGTGATAGTAGCACTAATGGCTCAAATTTTAGCCTGAAACAAAATGTGTTCTAGAATAGAAATTTCCCAGCGCAATCCCCGCAAAGAAAACAAAGCGCAAATTTCCTGGAAAAGATATTACCCCCAGATTGATGTTCAAAAATATGTTCTCTAAGTTATTCAAAGTCTCACATACCTGACAAAAATCGAGATGGTGAGGGCCAGTCCTATAATATCTAAAATTTAAGTAGTCCTTTTCAACGCATTGGAAGTTGATACAAATTTCCATTTGGTCGGGAATTACGCTTAAGTTTGACATCATAAGGACCACACAAAAACGGTATGATAAATCGATCACAATAATCACACCTTAAACAGAAGAGACTGGGCAGAATTACCTGACTGTCAGTTCACTTGGAAAGGTGTTGGGCCAAATAAGGAAAGATAACCTCAAACTCGTGTTTTCCTGAGCTCCTATTATCTTCGCGAATGTTTGGGGTATCTCTTTCCTTGATTGATGTTTTGTACTGATAGTGTAACGAGAAATTCTGTCTTCGTCACTGGTGGGAACTTAAAGGGTTAAAGAGCGTCACTGCAAAGGCGAGTGTCTTCTATTGTTTTTGGTCGTGAATCTAATGTTTGTTTTTGTTTAGTTTTAGCTTACGTATTTCAATCACCATGGTCAGTATCAAGAAGATACTGAAAAGTCATTTAGTACTTGGTTTGAATAAACATTTACTTGTCTGCTAGAATAAGAATCATTTTCAAAGTGGTTCGTTTCAGAATTGCAGCGATGTTCTTTCTTGCTGATTCTCTCTGTTGGTAATTGATGCATATTAGCGAGGCCCCCGCGGAGGTAATTATGAAATATTTCCGTTTTTCGTTTTTGTTAAAGTAGATGTTCACTTTATCACGCTGACCTTCTGTTTGTGTTCAGTTACGCTAAGCTCTCGTCTTTTTGTACTTTCAGGACCTCAGTGGGGCTATGGGAAGTCCAAAAATCTCAGTAAGTATGTTTTGGGGAAATATGCATAAAATTCATGAGTTCAAACTATTATTGATTATTGAATAGAAGACAGTTGAATTAGAACAATGAGAGGAATCACGTGACCAATGAATACCCAATAACAATAACAAAGCTGTTTTTTTCTTTCTTTCTTTCTCAGCACTTGGCCCCACTGATTGGTATAAGATCGCTCCCCAGTGCGCAGGTACGGCCCAGTCCCCCATCGACCTTGACTGTTATTCATTGAAAAGCAACATATGGAAAGAAACTCTAGCAATCGATTTTGATAACGAGGGTGGTCTTGTAGTTGGATCATTTACTAATAATGGCCATTCCCCTACCCTTGCAATTGAAAAATCTCTCGGATCTGCCACCCTCAGTGGGGGTCCTGTGGGGGATACTGTGTTCCAACTGGAGCAATTTCACTTCCACTTTGGATGTTCATCATTCCAAGGCTCAGAGCACACAGTATCTGGAAGTTCATATCCTGTTGAGGTATTCCTTGTTTGTTGTTTCGAAATTAAAATCGAGTTTTTAACTTTTTTATGTCATTGTCCCTCATCAATGTTTTTAATTGTTATAATTATGCATTGTTTCTTTTTTGTGTCGAGCTAAGATTTCTGAGGAGTACTTACATTTACATCCTCGAGAACCTAGGAACCTCTTATTAAGGACGGCTCTACTTAGGTCACACTTTTCCTGGCCCAACTCTTTTCCCAAAATACTGATATTTCACAAAATTTTCCTCAAAATACAGCCATAATTTTCAAAAGGGAGAAGTTTTTTGCGAAAGTCAGCCGACCAGACTAGTTCAAAAACTATTGTAAATCACAAAGATCGATCAGTAATTTTTCTGCTTCACTAAAACAGACATTGTTGTAAATCTGTCCACATATCATAGCGTATATGATTTTTAAATGATTATTTCCAGGCACACTTCGTGTTTTATAACACAAGTTACACAGATTTTGCAAGGGCCGCTGATAAGGCTGATGGACTCACCGTGGTTGGTGCTTTTTTTGAGGTACAATATTTGCTGCCCCAAGAGATAGCAGTCTCCATGCTTATGTGTTAGAAATAATTTGTTATATTTTTTGGTGACACATTCACCTGTCAATTCTAAAAGACTTTTCTTATCACATGTAAAAGTAAAAAGTAAAGCCTTTATACAGGCCCAAATGGCCCATGGGGCCGGCGCTTCAATCCGGTTTCATCAGCGTGAAGCGGCTAGGACTTTTGCAACTCACCCTGGATGGGATGCTAGTCCATCGCAGGGCTTACCCCCAGCATGGTACCCATTTGTACAAAGTAAAGTGTCTTGCCTAAGAACACAACACAATGACCACGGCCAGGGCTCGAATCCGGACCACTTGATCCGCAGTCGAGCGCACTAACCATGAGGCCACCGCGCCTCCACTTATCACATGTATATGTTTGTTTCTTTGATTTTAGCTGGGTTCGGAGCCGAATGGAATTTTAAGCAGATTGAAAAGCAAGTTTGAAATGATCGTCGCAGAAGGTATCTCTTGGAATTCGCTATACAATGATATTGCCACAGATTGATTAAAAAACTACACAAGGCACGCACTCACGGAAATTAAAATTTTCATTGAAGACAAGTAAAACACTCTTAAACTCTTACAAATTCCTTAAGATATCACGCCTACTTTGTTTGTCACAATTATTTAAAAAAATCGTAAATTCTTCATAAACACTCGAGTTTTTTCTAAATGGATGTAAAATTCTCGAGTGATAGGCAAAACAACGCCCATCATCAAAAAATTTACTTACAGTTCATTTTTCTGGTAATTACATTGTAATTACAGGGAGAAGTGTCCCAGTGGTAGAAACAGACAAAATTTTTTTGAAAGATCTAGTACCTGCATTTAACAATGGTTCGCCTTACTACACTTACCAAGGATCCCTTACCACCCCTCCCTGCTTCGAATCTGTACGATGGATTGTGTTGTCAGAAACTGCACCATTTAGTCCATCCCAGGTCAGTAGGGGTAATATCACTCTAATTGCTTTAGTGTGCACACGCAATGCTAAAAAAAAATTTAAAAGATTTGATTTAAAAAAGATTAATGAAATTAGTTTAAATTTCGCTTTGGGGATTAACAGCTATTAACCAAAATGCATGAGGTGGCTGGTGGTACGTGGATATTTACCGAGCCACGAGAAGGTGAGATAAATATTCACCGTTAGCCTCGGACGCTGAGGGGAATAGTAGTTTTATTTTATACAAGAACAATGAGATAATATAGCACAAAAATATAATCTTTAAGAAATTTATTCCTGTAACGATTACAATATTTACCGTCGTAAATCCCATACGAGTCGCTTGATGGTAAATAGCAAAGGATATTCGGGGTTTGTGTAGCCAATCAGAGCGCGCCAATTTAGTAATTTAAACCAGCTTGGGCAGCCTTGGTTGATGATTGTTTCATCAAAAAAGACATTGAATTAACTCAACAGCTTATAGGGATATTAATTACCATGCGGACGGGGTCTAAGTGAGGAGCTTTGCATGCCTCCCGACTTGAACATTTAAGGTTTCAGAACTACCTCACACTTATTCACATTTTCAATCATTTCAGCTTATAATGTTCAATCGGCTCCAGTCTTCCACTGGTTACGGTGATGGAAAGATGTGCAACAACTTCAGACCAGTACAACCAAGGAAAGGGAGAGATGTGTTCCTGATTTATTAAGGAATGGAAAATACTCATAAAAACTTTTAACCAGTACAGTCGAGTGACAGAAGCATGCGTTTTTTTCTCCTGTTTTTGTTTGTATTGAAATATTAAAATAATGAGGTTAAAATTATTATCCAATTTCCTTTTTCTGGGGAGTGGGGCGGGGAAAAGGAAAGGAGGTGGGGGTGGGGGAGACATGCGCAGTGAAGAGCATTTCAATATGTCATCAGCTGGTGACATCCAGCAGTTAATATGCCTCTCTGAAACAAGTTTACGGGTGAAAGCGTCAAATTCAAGAGAGAGTCCTATTTGACTGAGTGTCAAAAACCAAGATTATTATAAAGTTCGTTCGAAAAAAGAAAAATTGTCTCTAAAGGCCAATGGGTTTGCGAATTTTAGGCAAATGGAAAAAAATGCGAGATACCTTGAGTAACCAAATGGCGATTGGTTTAAACTTGTCATCTGATTGGTTGTTTTATAAACCAGTCACAGGACGTAGAAACACGAAACCAATTGTATCACATTCTCTTGGCGCTCAATTGAAAATTGCTTCACGGGGGATTTTCAGATCTTTAAGATTCGAGATGATATGGCTTAGCAGCACAAGATTTCTTGGATAATAGAATGTCCATGAAGTTTTGTAAGGAAAATTAAGTCAAGCAACCAACCAACATATCAGCTTACATGTCTTTTTCATCTTTGATATAACTTGAAAACGCAAGTATTGAAACACCAGAAGACGTTGATTGATTAAACTAGATGGGTTTGCTTACCCATTGTCATGGCATGCTGTGATAAAAATAGAAAAGAAAAAAGATTGGCCTTTGAAACAATGCTTGGAAGCTTCGTTCATATAAAGCTCTCAAAAGGAGATAAATATACAGCATAAAAACTAATAAACTTTTATTTTGGCAGTGAAATTATTTCCTCGCAAAAGTTTTAATTACAGCCTCTTAATTATTGGCACAGTTTATTAATTAGAGAAGGATGTTTTTCGGATTCCGTGGGAGGATTTTCTCTATTTCCTTTGCCGAGCACAAAACTTCTCATCTCTCTTATTCCATTTACAAACATGACGCTATTGATCTTGCTGATCCTAGCAATATGCAGATTTGTCATACGAACTTCTTAATAGAGCTCGCTCACCGTTGAGTCTCTGAGGCTCAGTGATAGAGCATCGGAGCCTGGAATTCGAAGGTCTGCGGTTCATGGGGACTCAGAATTTTTTCTTTGTCCCACAAGACGAAAAACATCTTTCTTAATTTCCTTAACCGAGCTCAAAACTTACAATCTCTCTTATTCTGTTTACAATTTATTTATTGTACGTCTTATTATACCTCTAAAACATCTGCCTTTCAACCGCTGACACTTGTGAATAATTTAAATTTGTCACCTACATCGGTACTCGTGTTTGAAAGCGAGCGGTTGGTGCTGTGTCCATGCAAATTTTGAAATTCACAAATGCAACTGAGATGCATCGCATTAATTTGCTATTTTTAGTCATTTTGATGCAAAATCTTCGCTCAACACAGCAAAATCAGGATAAAACCCAAGGTAATCATGCTATAAAGCGAACAGATGGTGGTGTGTCTTACGCAAATTTTGAGGTTCACAAATTTCATCATCTACAAGTATCTCCGCTAGCCTTTCCCCATGAAGTGCTTCAAGCTAAAGAATGCGCGTTTGCCTGTGTTACTCAACAAACGTGTTACTCGTTCAACATTGGGCTGTCTCCAAATCAGAAAGGAAAATTTCTATGCGAACTTTTAAGCGGAGACAAGTTTAGAAGCCCAACAAATTTGACATCTTCGCAACAGTTTGACCATTACAGCATTGAGGTAAATAATTTATCTTATAAGGGCGTAACTCACGTATTTATCATGAAATTCAATTTCTCGTAAGTTTTGAAAATGTCTTTCTTGGTCCGTTTTCTTATTTGCTGCATAAGGCAAAACAAAAATACGACTTAAATTATTTCTTTACCTGAGCTCACTGCGTATTTACCCAAGGTGGACAAGTAGCTGTTTCTTATTTGAACATTTTCATGAAAAAATTAATATTGCATTGACAAGACAACAGATTTTTAAATATGTAAAATAATGATGAAACTGAAGCCTAAAGAATATCTGGAGGGACGATTTTGAGCGAAATAATTAATTAAGTTTTGTTGCTTAGATACCATCGTCAGAGCCAGTCAATCTTTCAGCTGAGTTTGAGCCAAAACGATGATTAGATTTCCTATCTAGCTACATAAATCTCTAAAAAAACCTTTGGGGCGATTTACAAATCACTTTTGCGTTATACTTGGATTTATACTCAGATCACGTTTCAACGTATCCGTTAAAATGTATGATTGCTCCTGCGCATGGAGTTTTTGTTGTCACACGGGTGCGGAGAAAATTAAAATGAGTTAGTGAGTTGAAAGAAGCTACTCGCATTTTAAGTGTCTTAAACAAACTGGCGAAATTAATTCCTAAGTCATGTGAAACCCGTTAATTCTTCTCCATAATTCTAAAATTTGTTCCTTCTAAGCTTGTAATTACTTCTCTGATAGAGACTAATTTTCTAAAACATTTATGCATAACAAAGCAACGTCATGAAAACATGACGCTTCGGCGACGACATGTCACCATCATCAGAAGAGAATATTAATATCAATATTCAATACACAGAAAAGTAAGGCGTGAAATAAAACATTGAAATGTGGAAAGAAAAAAAATGTTTTTTAACAAAGTGAAAAGTTTTGCTGGAGTGTAGTCTGTTAAGGAGTTCAATTCTGATTTTTTTTTTCTTTAATAAGCAACATTTCATATATAATTAAGGTACTCGAACTTTCCACAGCATTGTTCGTTTAGATCTATCGGCCCTTAGCAATGTTCTTTCACGTGTTTACCAGTCACGGACAAATTGCGTCTATGGAATGTTATTCCATCTTTAGGCTTTCGTGTGCCATAATTTCCTCAACTCATGAGAATCTAAAGTGTTTAGGTAAATCTTGATTCGTATTTTCCTTCAAAACACAATTTTTTTGTCGCCTTCGCGATTTACAAAACTTGTTTCTTCTCGATCCCCGTCTTTTGAACGCCATACTACATATCTGAAAGCAGTTTTTTTTTCGCAAAAAAACGTCGGCGAATATACCTGTAGATGTTGAACGTCAGTTTTAACCACACTGTCGTTATACTCCATGAATGAAAAGATTCTGATATTTGCCGTGTCTTATCTTTCGATTGCAGTCGCCGTGCTCAAGTCATCCATGCAAAAACAACGGTACATGTATCCCGAATTACGAAGAGAATACATACAGTTGTAGTTGCACCCCTGGCCATAGGGGTCGTTATTGTGGCAAAGGTGAGCATAAATAAAAATAATAATAGCAATAATCATAAATTTTTTTTAAAGTTCAGTTAAAATAAAATAAAACATTTTACCTTAAATAGTTTAAAAGGTTACAACAAGCCATATTGTAAGGGGAACAACGAAATTTAAAACTGGATCTAATTTTAAGTCGAGGAATAATATGGTAGGACAGTCATGGTCTCAACTTCGCGCGTAACGAACATGGTTTTCTTAAATTTCTACATTCAATGAAGACCTTAAATTTGGTTTAGTCGTTGACGATTGTTAAATATCTCCTGAAATAACAGCCGAAATTAGCCATGGTTTACATACAGATACAGGACAAATGTAAATTCCAAAAAAGAGTGTTTCTAAAATTAAGTTTGGAGTTGCTCTGGAATCCTCATCCCCAGTTAGATATGATACTCTATATGTTAAAGATAATTCGCCCCTTTGTTGTTTGAGGTAATGAAACTTACTAAAACACCGTTTATCAAAACACCATTTACTGTCATAAATACTACGACGTGCGATTAAGAACCTCGTCCTTCTTTTTATAATATATAATTTTAAATCAGACACAAAGCTGGTCATGGCCTTAAGAAAAAGGTCGAACAAGAGTGGACCTAACCAGCTCAAGCAGTTCAAACGCTAACCTTGTAAACAGCCGTGCAGTGCGACAAAAGGAAGCAACAATGGTGTGGACGATAACTTACGTTTTTTCTTTGTTTCTTAACAACGCCCTGACAAGCAAATGACCCGGTGCAATATTCTCTGCCAATAGAGGCTTGCTTAATCTCGTTCAAAAAAAAGAAAAAAAACTTGTTTGGGTTTCACTGCTATTATTACACATTAGAGTTACTAAGAAAGCTGTTATTAGTCGAGAGCACACATGCAACCAATATACAAAACCCGGTGTTAAGTTGACATCTTAACCCAATATCTGTAGCAGACATTGGGTTATCATGTCGAGTTTAAAGCCTGCCTGTTTTCCGAGCCCATCACCCGTGAAGTGTTGTCAAACTTTTGCAAACTCATAGAGGTTTTTCTTTTTGCAGATTGTTTAAAAAAATTATGATGAGTCCATTTTTAATTCAGTTTTCGCATTATATCAAGAATTATCAAACCTTGTGTCTGTTTTATTTGCCATAGCCTTAAGCTTCAGTGGCAGATAACGCGGACCTCGGCATTGACTATTCATGATATCATGCTCAACCTCAACCGATAATTGCTTAATATAACTTATTGGTAGTCTTTTCGCCACTGCAAGTGATGTCGTGAGAGAAATAGGCATTCTACCTGTTGAAACTTTCATATCAAAGATTGTTCTTTCTGAGTGATTGCATCCTCTTTCCTTACAAGTCTGTTCAGCACCTTTAGGAATGGAAGACTACATAATTACTTCTACGCAGATTTCGGCTTCGTCTCAATACGACAGTTATCATGCACCAAACCAAGGAAGACTTCACTTCAAAAAAACCGGGTCGTGGAAAGGCAGTTGGTCCGCGCGCGGGAATAACGTCCATCAGTGGTTTCAAGTTGATCTAAGAATTGAGACAACCGTTACATTTCTGGCAACACAAGGACGAAATATGCATGGACAGTGGGTAACCAAGTATAAGCTGCAGTATGGTAACGATGGTAGCACATTTCGGGTATTTAAGCAAGACGGGGAGAGCTCTGATAAGGTTAGCCCTGACTCAAAGTGAATTCGTCAAATCTGAGCAAAATGACAAAAACAAATGACAAAAGCGTAACTAAATAAACTAATTAACGGAGAAACTTTGCCTCAGCTGAGTATTATTTGCTTAAAAATCAATTACGATTCATCCAGTCTGCTGTGATTTGACCACGAGAGAAGTGAAGTAATCTCTCCTGGATGGAACAGGGCGAGGAAACCAAACCGCTTTGATTCTCTTACGGGATCAAAGCAAGGACTACCGGAAGGGACGAGATGCATGGGATCAAAGCGGGAAATCTTGAGGAGACCTGCGTGCGCTCGTGATGTTAGTCATGGTTCCATATTTCGAGTTTCTCATTCCAAAGTTAAAAAAAAAAGTTTTTTCTCAGTAATTTTTATGATTGAATTATTTCTTTTTAACAAACTTGCAGGCCCCTTTAACAAAGAAAATTATGTTAAGAGCAACAGAGATTTACAGAATTCTTCACCTTCCTATTTCAAATCATCAGGTGTTTGTTGGAAACAGTGACAGAGATACTGTTGTGAAGAATCCTGTGATCTCACCCGTCAAGGCTCGATATATCCGGTTGATACCCACAGAATGGCACAACCACATCTCTATGAGGATAGAATTATACGGCTGTCTCGGTAGGTTGGCCTTCCGAGTTCATTTCTAGTTTATAGACAAATTTTCAATTGTGAGCTAAAACTGAAATGGGCGTTGCGCACGTTTTGCATCACTGCGCATCACTGTGATGATCAAGAAAATTCGCGTCATCATTTCGACCAATCAGGTACGAATTAGCATGATGATCGTTCTAGCTCCATTGGTATAAACACAAACTCAGGTGTTCCGTAAAAAAAGCAAAGTCAATATAATGATAATAGTACTTGTAGAAAATAATAATTTAAAGTTGGCATAGTTTCTTATGATAATTCCGTGCTGTTTAGTCCTCGCTTTCCAACGCTTCGCAACATTCTTGCCAATGAGAATAGCAAAAAACATCCTCACCTCGCAGTTTCTTTACTTCCCTGAGAGAAATAAAGAGCGAGGGAAAGTAACAACACAATCAGCTTGTTTTTGTATTATCTTTTAAAACGTCTCAGAAAACATGCAAGCTCTTGGCATGGAAAGTGGCTCCATCACTGACTCACAAATTATCGCTTCTTCGATGTTCAACGTTTATCACAAACCTGCGCGCGCACGACTCCATACAAAAGAGCTTGGACTTTCGACAGGGACTGGTGGCTGGTCAAGTTTGACGAATGATTTAAACCAGTGGCTACAGGTCGATCTCGGTAAAATCACCAATGTGACGTATATTGCAACACAAGGAAGGAATCATTACTCGCCTTCACAGTGGGTGAAGAAATACAAAATCCAGTTCAGCGACGAAGGAGTCTCATTTTTGTTTTACAAGAGACAAGGAGATTCCTCCGACACGGTAAGTTCTCATATTAACATGCAAATTTTAGCGCAGTTACGGAAAACAACCATTGGTCAAAGGTTCAGTAAACATGGGTTCAGAATTCAGGCAATCCATCTTGCCTTCGATATGAAGCGAGAGATTGGCACGAGAAGACGTGACTGAGACGAAATAGGTTACTAGGCCCAGCGAGGTTTCCTCGAAGCAAACCACTCGTTTAGAACATCTCCTAAGCGCTTTTACCCCACGGTAGAGGACTGTCTAAGTTTAAAATAATGCACACGTATGAATGTGACTTCGGTGTCGAAATGATTTGTAAAGAAATTAAAGATGCGCATGTTTAGCTACAGAAAACGTACCTTGCATTTCTTCTGTTAAGGTTATTTCTTTTGAAATCATGCTTTTATGACAATGTGTTGATACTTAGGTTTTCGAGGGCAATTTCGACCGGGATACCGTTGTTTATCATCTCCTGGATCCACCTATCACAGCACGATTCTTGCGGGTAAAGCCAACTCAGTGGCAAAACCACATTTCCATGAGGATGGAGTTATATACTTTCCCAGGTATATCATGTTGTATCATTCCTTCCTTGGCCCTGTTCATTCAATTATTCGTGATATCTTTAAAATATATATAGCATCATTTCATTTTCTAGGTTCAGCTTGTTCTGCGGCCGATAAAATTCGGTTCAGGAAACAGAGAGCAAAGCAAAAGGCAGGGATTGACATCGGTATCTCCCCTCCCCTCTCCTTCTCTCCCCTCCACCCCCATCCCTTTTTTCTCTCTCTTTGCAACCACGGCAATTACCAATGTAACGGTGAGAAAAAAGATGCGTTAGTAATCGGATCAAAATCGAAATGAAAACAGCAAGAAGCGTAACCGTTTGTTGTGGTTTTATGATAACAACAACAATTTTCCTAATGACTTCCACACAACTTTAAAACTATGTTGCCTAAAGGTAAGGCTTCGGAAGATGTGCGGCATCACCGTCTTTATCAGCGAGACTTTCACGCATGTAAGGCGTGCGCAACGTCTGTTATCTCAACGATGTCTGAACGAAGATGCAATTCTAAATCAAACGTGGTCCTTTCATCTTTACAGGAGAAACTTAAGCCTTTCACTCACCTTTGCAAGCGGCTGGAGGTTTAAGGACGAGCAGTACCTTCCAGGAATTTCAGTGAGCCACAACGCTAGCTCAGTTGGCAGAATACAGCAGTTGTAGTTTCTACAGCACATCTTTCCGGGATGTTTAGTTGAACGATTTGGCATACTAATGTCTTCTTTACAAAAGTATTGTACAATTCGTACAAGAGTGTCGATCCCTTCCTGGACACGGTTGTACATTATTAATTAATTATCAGGAATTAGCAAAACATAACGACAGTTGTTTGCGATCGTTTCAGTACATTTAGAAAAAAATAGTATAGAAGGACTTTTTATGTAAATTGATGACAATGAAGTATTCTTCCAAAGAAGGCCAAATTTTTTTTTATTGTCCCATACGAATCAGAACATCTCTCGCGTTAACCTTAATTAGTTAAGTCTATACAAGCAATGATTGAAATCAAAAATTACTGTACAATTTCTTGCCCAAAAAATATCCTTGAGCTGATATAACAGTCTTATACTAACATGGGAAGCTAGCCCCGAAGTTTCGATCTAATACAAAGTTCTCTGGGTCGAACTGTCGGCTAAAAAGCAAGCCCATCCCGAGAAAAAAGTATCCGTTAGCGAAATACTTAATGTCTCGTGAGTGACTGTAAAAGAAAAAAAAAACCAGACAACCAAACGAAAAAAAAAAAAAAAAATAGCAAGTCTACTGGGTGGTAAAGGAAAGAATGTTTAACAAGACCAACTCCCACCCCACCCCATTCGTTTTCTTTCCTGAGCCACAAGAAGCTTGTCTCGATCCTTGAAGTGTTCTGTACGTTGAACAAAGTTAACATTAATTTTCTGATAGCAAAAAGAAACGTTCTCTGGGATTAGTAAGAAAAAAACCAGAAGGAAAAGAGAAAGAAAAGGGATGGAAAAGATTTAGTCAGATTGCAAACTGCAACTTAAGAAACAGTAGATTAACGCGTTTGAAAGGAAACGACGTTTAGTTTACAACTCGCTGAATTACTACCAAAATAAGTGTTCTCCAATGTTTGCAAACAGGAAATTAAGCGTACGTTTATAATTTAGTAGATGGTCTAGTCTAACAACCTGTAATAATTTCGCAATAACAAAAATAGATTGTATTTTTTCTAGTTTAGATTAAGATGAGCAATGAAGGCTTCAATCTCTTCTATTTAAGACGAAAAGAAATACCTAGGACCCATTTTGTTCTTAGAGAAGAAAATCGTAATGCTGAAGTTAGTGGCTCCAACCCCCGAGCTTGCGTGACAGCTTGCGTGACAGAAAAATCACCTTACGTAAGCAACCAGCAAAGAAAATGATCGCAAGTAACACATCGGAGTCAAACAGTCGCAGTTTTCTCAAGTTCAGAGTCCAATGGCTTTGAGCTGCACAAAAACTAAATAAAATATTGAACTGAAAGAGTCCACAAGGTTACCAGCCGCTGAAGTTAAAGGTTAAAATCATGTTACCAATCAGTCAAGCTGCATACATCTCGGACAAAAACATCGACAAAAATTTTTCTCAAAGCTCTTCGAAAGTATAAATTCAACAAAGGTGGAGATAGAGGGAGTTCAATTTAAATCAGACAATAGTGCTCCCGAGCAGTTATACATCGATCGATATAAACTCGTGAGTGTTCGTTAATCCGTCGAGAAATGCTCGAGCGTGTTCGTACATCAATTGGTTGATGTTCGTGGGTATTGGAATATCAATCGATACAAGTTCGCTCCTTTCCGCTGAACTGTAGGTATTATGTTTTTACTCAAATGTGACATAATAGCGATAGTATCCGAGTCCACCTGCACCCTTGATCCAAAAATATGAGATGACATGCACGAAAATAAAAACTGGAGATTGAGATCAGTTTAAGAAGTGAGTTCGAAAAAAAGCGCAAATGAAAAACCGATAATAACTCGGTGTTTTCCCACAGGTGTCCAAAGAGAAGCACTCTGAAAATGTAGATCTGAACAAAAATATATCAAACCATGTCCTTAATACACTGTTACCATAATAGCTCTGTCCTGTTTGTGGCAGGATGAAGAGGAATTCGTCGACTAGCGCCAGCCCACTTTTGTACAAGATGCCCACTTCAAATGTAGCTTCCCGAGCACTGAGTTCGTCATATAAGAAGAATCGTTTAAAATTTTTACATTTTACTCCAAGAAATTTGCAACCTTACTAGGCCTTTTGCATGGCGTTACAGCAAAGATACATGTGATGCGACTAGCGTAACTGCATCACGCAATCGCCTTAAAGTCAGCTTTGCTCAAAGGAAACCATTTTAGTGACACCACGCAGCGCTTCACAGTTCCGTTGGACAAAACCATTATGACGCAAGCTTCGTACCATTCATACTGGCGCAGACATTGTCTTGACAACCTCGACGTCAAACAAACACCTTAGCTAATCCATCCGCGCCCGCGCTAGCAATGTACGGTCGATTGGGATGAAAAGCAACGTCGTATATCGCTTCATCAAATTTCTTCCGATGCGAGGTGATTTCTTGGACACAGGTTTTACTGTCCAAGTTCCACAGACGAATGGAACAGTCATGACCTAAACGGAAAAAAAGAGGTAATTTTATCGTGTTTTCGGTAAAATGCACAATATGTAGCTATATGAACATAATTGATAATGAGGTCTCTGCTAGCGTCAATCACGTTTCGAACCTCATGGGATGCGAGATTTTGACAACGATCATGTCGAGTTGTGATGATAAGAATTCATTTAAAACACCTTGTGTCAAAGAAAATCCGAGTACAACACAAAACTGTCAGAACTTAAAGCCAAACATCTCATCAAAGGATTACATAATTATCAACTCTTCACGACAGATTCACCTCACAGACACTACCCTGAAAGCTGATATTTCGTGTAATAGCCCCTCATTGAAACAAGCCTAAAATCCACAAAAAAAGGTACCAAAGATCTCTGTACCTGGAACATAAACGTTAATTTTTTTTTTACTTTCTCAAGAAAGGGAAATCTAAGAAAATGAGCCAGTACAGTTAACTGGGCTCATCTGAAGAGGCACTCAGATGTCGATTGGGTGCGGGATTGGGGAATACTGACACAGAAAATATCACTGCTGTCCTTACTTCCTGATAAGAGGTACAACCCATTGGGGTCCACTGCTAAGCTGGTTACAGCATCAAGATGAGCTACCATGGTGTGAATTTGTTTACCTAAAAAATAAAAACAAACAAACATCACACAACTGTAAATACAACCGCATGCTTATTATTCCTAGCAAAAACAATTTCCTTTCCTTAAAATGTTGTCGATATTAGACGATACAATCATAAATAATCCTGCACCGCAAAATCGAACGAAGACTGATATGCGCAACTTTATAATTCGAGACAAGGCACTCAGAAAAAAAAACACTTCGAATAGAAACCCTGATAAACATCAATTCTGCCCAAAATTGATCTTTCATTTCGCAGAGGACAATTTTGTTTTTCGATTTTCTTTTCTGGGAGCGTAAATGTTCATTTTGATCTTAATTGAAACCACCTTTACCTAATGAATATTGAATGAGGCTGAACAAAAGAAATCGATTAAAACACCATGTGTCAAATAAATTCAACTATCTCCTTTATCTAATCAAAGAATCCCTATGGCCAACTCGTGCAGAAAGCACTTAGTATAGAGATGAAACATGGTCGTGAACTTGTAATTATTGGTCTTGTAGCAATGCAAGGTTGCTCTTATCTTAAAAGCCAAGGTTCCGGAGAACCATGGAGAGACCCACAATCATGGAAAACATCCAACTCCGCAGAGTAACAAACGCATATAAGACCAAGAAAACAGCACAAAGTAGTATCCTGCGTTTATCGTCCGCTTCTGATCAATCCAGCCGCCAATGTGTACATAATTGAATTTAATCATAGTTCATGTTTTACATTAGATCATAAACAATCAAAGCGATCCAAAGTATTAGGTTTGTGCCTGAGCTTGATAAATTTTTTTTCACTTGGAAGGTGTACTTAAAGCAATGAAGATTGGTATAAATAGCAACAAAGCCTCTCTATCGTTTTCTGCGCGGATACCACCCTACTATGATTTCGTGTTTGGGCGAGTTCGGGACGACTAATTACCACAGTGTCTACGTATCGGAGTCCCCATGAAAACTCCTTTGCACCAGTTAAAAATAACACCTATTCACTAAAATTTTAACGAAACAAATATACTTGTGTACTGAACGGCAGGCCCGAACGGGTAAAATATTTCTCCCGTTCGGCTCCAACAAAGTCAGTATTTTACCAGAGGACGTCTGATCTGTGCAAAAGGTGAAATTACGTTTGAACCAAAAATGAACGCGATTTCATACATAAACGGGAGCGCGCTGAACACCACAGAAAAGTTCACAATTAAATTTTTCTTCTTCCTTCCTTAGAATCGGAATTAGAAACCACCCAATTCACCGAAAAGCGCGACTTTTTTCCCCTTTTTTTTGTTTTATTTTAAGTTTACGTCCACGATAGGAATTCCGGGGTCGGCTGGCTTTTTCCGGACCCGCTTACGTCAGCCTGTCCGCCCCTATACACGTCAGCTTTTAGCATGGTTTTCTTTTGGATTGCATGAGCGTGGCCGTACAGGTCAAATGATAAAACACGAAATGTGATTTAGAAGAGGCAGACTTTAATGATTCGAGAGCTTATGTCCGCTGGCAAAGAATAACACCATAATCTGTTCGTACACCCCAATTAGCACTTAAATATTAAATAATAAACCAAAGCGAAGAAAAAAATTTTTGCGAAAAGCATGCATTTATTGCCTGTTATTTTCTAAGTCTTTCTGTCCCGCAGTATCTTCAAAGAATAAGTTTTGATAAAATGTCCACTCTCGTTACATTTTTTCCTTAGAAAAATACAACACAACTGTCGCTAAATAATAAAGACAAGATTTCGCTTTACATTGTCGGGTGGCTTCAAAAAAAATTATGCACTTGTCAATACGTTTCAATTGCTTTTCACGTTTTATAGTTCAACTGGAAACACTGGGCGATTTCTATTTGGCGTGAACAGCTCTCGGACGACTTGTTTGAATCGACAAGTGCGCAACGAGTAAACGATCGGACTACACGCGCTGGTTAGATAAGAGCAGAAAAAGGCGAAGTATTTCAACCAAGGAACTGTGATATCTCTTCTCAGGCAAATACCAAGCGCCATTGCAGGCACGAAGCAAACGAAGTAAGTCACCACGACGATAATAATGTTCCGAGTGGTTTGAATTTCTTTTTTTCGGAGGAGGTCCAGCATTTTTTTGCCTTGAGAAGTGCATTCATCTCTACCAGTTAAGTCTTCGATCCGCTTACGACTTGCCTTGACAGACCGCCAGATAAGTCCACCTAAAACGGTTATCACAACCAAAGGGGCACCGAACAGGGCCAAAGCAACTTTCCAACCCCCAGTTTTATATAAAATTCGACGGTACTCCATCAGAGGCAAGTCCTCATAATGGGATAGAATTCTGTCGCGATAAAAACCTAAGGATATTATCAACACCGTACCCGTGACCCAGATAAGAGCGATTCCGCGGTACGCTTTTTTTTTGGTTTTCCAAGAGTGGTACCGAAACTTAAACGCAATGGCGCCGTAACGATCAGCCATTAGGGCCATGAGCGTCAACACGTTCAAGTATATGATGTAGTTATGCAAAGAAGAAAACACATAGGTGATCCACTTTCCTTTGAAGACATCCAGTCTGAAAATGTAAAAGCTCACAAAGAGCGGCATATTAACCAGAGAATTGAACAAATCGATCACCGAGAGGTTTACGATCAGAGCGTTCGGCACGGTGCGTAGATGTTTGAAGCGGTAAACTATGTAGCAAACCAAACCATTTCCAGCCACAGCGAACAAGAACATGGTTGCCAGGAAAACGAACTGAGCTATAGAAGTCGCCGTGAATTTTTCTTCCAAGTCGTTTGTCACCAAAACGGTGTCGTTCGACATGATTCTTCCGAGGAGAAGCGTAGATTGAAAGGAGAAAACTTATAACGGCTAGGGAGAAAAAAGCTTAACTATTGAGAAAGAGAGAAAGAGAGAAAGAGAGAAAGAGAGAAAGAGAGAAAGAGAGAAAGAGAGAAAGAGAGAGAGCTTCGGTTGCGGTTCGCCGGGTACCTCGAAATTCTTCTGTGTGTCTTAAAGAGTGTCCTAGAAGACTCATGTGTAGAAACTGAACGCCATCAAGGTCTTTTCAACTCATCTCAAAAGACAAGACACATTAGGGATCTTTGCCATCCTCTTTTTCGATCTGTGTCCCTAGAAGGCCACGTGTTTTCATTTCCGATTGCGAAGCAAATTTTACCTTCTAAAACGCTTCTTGTTTCTTTCAGGAAAGAGAAAAATTCTTTGTTAAAAGGTTTCCGCTTCAAACAAGGCCTTCGAATAAAGTGGAAGTAAGCCTTTGATGAAGAAATATTCACGCAAAAATGTTTTCGCTTTAAAAAGGTTCTTCTTCGAAACGTTTTCGTCGTTTCATTCATACTGATACGTTTGCAAATGCTAATGAAAACGAAGACTTTTAAAAGCGACTCCAAAAGCAGTCTTTGAATCCTCATAATGGAAACGCTTCTCTTCAAGAAATTGGCAGGTGAAAACGGAGGCCTTTGACAGTTCAATAAGCCAATCACATTCAAAGTGGTAGTTCAAATTAAACATCACATTCAAAGTTATAATAATAAATGACTTGTATTACGCAATTATCGATATTAAATTTTCAAGTTGTCATTCAAAGTCAGTTTCAGAACGACATAAAACAATTTACGCCTCCTTTGTCAGTCTTTTAATGCAAATTTTCCGTTTCTATCATAACTTGGCTATTCTTTTTTTCTCGGAAATTGTAGTTTTAATGATTAACTGATAATAAGACTTCGTGTCGTCCAATTCGGTCTGTAATCATACTGGTGAGAAACAAATCGGACCCTCGCGGCGCAGTCGTTCAATTTTGTTATCACTCGTATGATTACGAGTGATAGATTGCGTGAAGATTGAAGAAGATTAAAGAGTGAAGATTGCAGCTGCATAAGCGTCAATCAAACACAAATAGCCAATCATGAAACAGTTTGCCGTTTTATTTTCTTACCTGTGTTGTTGTCAAAGAAGCGTATATGTCGGTCTTCGTGCGCTGTGACTGTTAGGGGAAGGGTGGGATGACTAACTACTTTGTTTATTTGTGTAGAAGGTGAATTATCTATGGAAAGAAAGAAAAAGCAATGTTGCATAACTGACAAATCCTCAAGCAACTCAAAAGGTGAGTAGGTGAAAAATGTGAAAAAGTGAAAAATGAGTGGCTTCATCACAAGAAAATTGGGATCAATATCAGTATCTGGGCAACTGCCCACCTACCCCTCCCCTAATTCAATAACAGTCAATTAACAACAAGTTAAGGTTAATGTTGGGCTAAGGGAAGGGTAGGTGGGCAGTTGCCCAGAATTGATATTGATCCGAAAATTGTTACTAGCCTATCGGTTGTCTCGCTACATAACATCGTAAGTCACCATACAAATCATTTATAGAACAGATTTAACTTTTGACCTGAGGATTTTGAGCGACGAAGAAATTGGCTGATAGAAAAATTAGTGCCTTCGAGTGGGCGGCTTTTTTTTACTTACTGTATGTTTTTGCGCTGTCGAGTGAAACAACTGGTGCCGCTGTCTCCAAATCATAAATAATACATTGAGCAGATGAATAAGAAGCTACCATTTGTGATGTTTCAGTGCGGATGAAGTCCACCGACGTGGGAACACCACAGCCCTCTGTGAAGAAAAAGTCATGAGCACTTAGACACGAATTTCCTAGCCTATCGCCAAGGGTTACCATAACAGGATGGCGAGAGATGGATAGTTTTCCATTTAAATACTACGATTATTAGTTGAAGGAGGCGAGATAAAAGATTGGTGACACGGTTTTGACCTCAAAATCTTCCCTGCTTTACCAGTGGTTACCAAATCTCTAGAGTAGTGCGTCTCAAGAGGAGTGTCGTGCGCGAGAAAACTCGCTTGCCTAATCTATTGAAGCTATTAGAAGTATTCGGGCGATTTTTGGGGAATCAACTTATAAAACATCTGTGATTAGTACTTGAAACTTTAAAACTGATTTACTGTACCTTGTTCAGGAATGTAGCTATTCAGTAAAGGGGATTTTAAAGTCGGACTCCATAACCGACATGTTCCATCTGCCGAAGCAGAAAGTAACTGTAGCGAGCCCGTCTGAACTGCCAAATCCCACACTGCATCTGTATGCGCTACGAGCATGCCGCTGAGGTTTTCCGAATCTGAATAGGAACGATATAAAAGTTCATCTAAGAAACCCGTTGAATATTGTTACAATGGTGGGACAAGGAGAAATCGGATTCCCTTCAAAGCTGTCAATACGACCCGTTCGCATGCCAAAACTACGGGCTAGTCTGCCACCTCAAGCCAACTAATTTAACTGCATTCTACCACAAGTTCTAGGGAGAAATCGTAAACTATGGAAATACGATTGAAGAAATTTGTATCGCAGCCATTTCCCAGCCTTTCAGCACAATGAATAGCTTAATTTACCGGTAACAGGTTTAGAAGTGTGAATCGATTCCACGTTCAAAATTTGCTCAAAAGGTTGGAGTGAACTTCGTAAAACGCCAAGTAAATTTAAACTAAATAGTTTAAGTCCATTTCCCAGCCTCTCAGTACAATGAATAGCTTAATCAACCGGTAACAGGTTTAGAAGTGTGAATCGATTCCACGTTCAAAATTAGCTCAAAAGGTTGTAGTGAACTTCGTAAAACGCCAAGTAAATTTAAACTGAATAGTTTCAAATCTTGCGTGTCATCTAACGAAACAACATGGCCGTCTTCCTATTTTACTGACAGCTCTGACAAACTGGCTGAAGTGCGGGAAAACGCGAATGACCAACTCGCGATCGGTTTTAGCTTGCATCTGATTGGTGAAGAAAGTGGCGCGAATTTTCTTGACCAATCATCGACGGTAGTGAGGCAAAAACAGTACAATCATCCCACAATCCGTAAAAAACTTAGTTTAAAACTACTTTTACGATATTAGAAACTTACTATAAGGACCGTATGGGTCTATGTCAAGAGAAGGAATACTCCAACAGATGATGGTTGAATCAGCGCTGCCGCTAAAACACATCTCACTTGTAGAGTTGATTACGACTGAGAGGACAGGAGCACTACAAAAGAACAGCAGAAAACGGTTGATAATTTAGAACTAACAATATCGCTGGTGTACACCCTACCTTAAGCCGATTACTTCCAAGTGAGGCGAATAACAAATAATTATCTCCTTATCGCGTCAATACAATCTCAAGCGGAAACGTTATGAGTTGAGAAAAATGTCAACATCGAGACGGTGTTTGATTTAAAATCAAATTCTCTGAGCTGACCTTCCAGGAAATGCATGGCAGAAAGTGAGGAAAATTAATGATAAGTTTCTTAAAACCCACCTGTGTCCTCTAAATGTATAAATTGGTTCCACATCCAACACATTGTTCCTGAGAAAAAAACAAATAAAAACGTGTAAAAGTGTTGTCCAACCACCGGCCATGCTGGTCCTAATTCGTTACTTTTCCTTTAAAAATTTATTACTGTTAACTTTGAGTAGCAAGGATTGACATGTAAAGGGCTGCTTCTTTCTATTATTATTATTATCATTATTATTATTATTATTATTATTGCTGATTTTACAAGTAAACCTCCTCTTACTTTTTCTGTGGAACAGTTTTCTGAAGATTCCATAATTTAAGTGAATGATCTTCTGAGGCTGTTATAAGAGCTGATTCAGTCGGATGAAAGTATAAGGACCTGATGCTATCAAAATGACTGCAAATAAACAGACAAATATAAAGTAAATTGTACAGTGTGATAAAATATGAACAATCCTTGAAGTGACCGACAGGAAAAGAACAAAAACTACAAAAAAAAAATCAGAACAAAAAAATCAGAGCAAAAAAGTCTCAAATACTTTCTACTTGGATTGAATAGGTCATAGGTTGTTCCCTAATATCATCTCTCCCTCATCATCAAAATCAATTCCACTTCCCCTTCCTACCCAATCTATAAAGATATATGATATGAAGATCAATTCCCCTTTCCCTTCCCACCCAATCTACAAAAATCATTTTCCTATGAGCAAAACGAACCAGCAAATATAAATACCTTCTTAGCGTGAACTTTGGGCTCCATGTTTTCCTGAACTCTTCCTTTGTGTTTGGCTAAAAACAAAACATATCTATGCAGTTAGATTACTGGAAACAAAAAAGAACTTGAAGGAATGCCTTGAAATTGTTAACTTTAACCAAAAAAATTTTTAAAACAGTAACAATAATGGTAATAATGTTAATAGTAATAATCATAGCACAAACCCAGCATTATGATTTTCTTAATGTAGTTGCACGTACATAGTCTAAACAGATTGACAGCATGCAGGTAATCACCCCTTTAATGAAATCACTCTGTTTTACAGACAGTTCCTTCTCAGCATCGAAGAAAAACCTTGAATTTCAAGTTGAACATACATTGACACAAGTGTGTTATCCACTCACCTCGTAAGAGAGAGCTTCTGCCTCGTTGGTAACAGTTAAACTTGCCAATTCACCAAGACCCAGGGCACTCTCAAATGGTTCATCCACAGTGGCCATGGGTGTGGTCACAGAAGGCTTACCCCCAGCACTTGCATTCCCTGGGACAGAAACACTTGCAATAGGTGGGATCTCAGATGTGGCACGAGTTCCACTCAGCCGAACTGGTGGAGGGACATTAATAATGGCAGGTGAAGGTGCTGACTGAGGCATTTCATCCTCTCCTTCCAAGTTGGCTAGCATGGCTTGTAATGCTGACCTTGGTGGTCCTACAGGGAAAATTTAAATAAAAAATTCCACATTAAAAAAAAAACCCATAGAACTCATTCCACATACAGTAATTATTCCCCTGCCCACCCTCCACTTTGCCTTCAACCCCTGGGACTCCACAACAAGATGTTCCCATTTGAGACCTTGTTGTACCACATTCTCGTTCAAAACATTTTACTCCCATGGTGCCTCATTACCCAGGAGTGTGAATGGATTCCAACAAACCTAGTACCCAAACTGTTTGGGAAGCAAGACAAAATGCTTAATACCCCAGGTTGCTACAATAAGCTGCAGCAGTGTGAGTCATCTTACACTTTCCCAGGCCAGGAGAGCTAAGAGGGCAACAGCAAGCAACCCACTGTCTGCAGCCATCATCCCCTGCCCATTCTGCCACTGTCTCTTGCCAGCATGGATTGGATAAGCCAACCGCCTGTGCATCCACAGCAGAAAATATCCCCCAACCCTTGGATGACCCCATTGCTTAGCAGAGGCATCAATCATCAACAGGTAAATTTATCAATCAAAAATAATCAGTAAAAGAACTTTGTCACTTACTCTTTTGACTCTTTTTAGTCTTTCTTTCTTTCTTATACTGCTCTTTCAACTTGGCCAGCAAGTTTGAATCAACTCCCCATTCATTCTAGAATGCAAAAGAAAAACTGCAACTTGAGTAAAAAATATTAACAAACAAATTGAAACTTATATTTTTTTTTAAATAACCTAACCCTAACCTTAACCTTGCAGACATATAGTAAACAGCTTTCATCACTTAGATTTGTTGTGTGGACATTTAATAGACCTAAAAAACATCTTTCAAAATACTAGATATTCTTGGTCATGTGAATAGCTGCTACACAGTTGTGGTAGGCTGGTATTTGTGCCAATGTTCCAGGGTAACATGACCTCAAGTCAGTGCACACTCCATTAACATTTTAATCCCTAACATCAGTAGGCATATTCTCCATACAGTTTTCCAGACATTTCCTATGGTACTGACAAGGAGAATTTGTTAAACAATCAAGAGCTTCTTTAGTTACTAATTATTTCCTTCATTCTCATGGGCTTAACGAGTGATTCAGGGGTGATATTGTAAAGAGAAATTATACACCAGTCACTCTTAGGGGTTAATGGGTTAAGGGAAAGATTCACACTACATGACACAGTAGAAGTACTGAAGCAATAATTTTTAACTGACTGTGTAAAACAGACCACAGCTGAGAGCATCTACCAACAATAAGATCATCAGTGACTTATGGTCAGAGTTTGTAATGAACAGTTATTCTCAAACCTGGAAGTTATAGTTTAAAATAATGCATGTAACTGCAGAGTATTTAACAAAACAAACCTGAGTGTCAGACCCATCTCTGGCATCTACAAAATAAATATATCACCACTCATTAATTTTGTTTTGGGAAATAAAAGAAATTTGTATAAAAGAATTTAAATTGTTAATTGAAAGTTTCTTCACAAGGTAACTTCAAGCTTAAGCAGAAATAAACCATCAAATCTATGAAAAGCTACAAAAACTAGAATCAATTAAGCCAAGCGCAAAGAAAATGTAGGAATTCACTCTCTAGTTCTCTTGGCTATTGATCATTTGTTACCCTGATATCACCATTAAGCACAATGTATTTTCGGAATGGCCAGAAAGTGCAGTTTAGTGTACAAACACAAATGTAAATTAAAACAAGCAAGAACTACAATTCTTACCTTGAGGGGCAGGGTATTCTCCTTCCTCTGGCATATTAATATCCATATCTTCTAACACAGCAGTATTGTCTTCCATTTCAATCACTGTTACATCTGTCTCTGAACCAGAATCTTCACCCATCACAAAATCAAATTCGGCCAGTGCATCAGCAGTTTCATCATCTACGCTGAGCATTTCATCAACAGCATCTTTACTCAAATCTTGAGAGAAACAACAACAACAGTTCACTATCTTTCTCTGTATAACTGATACAGTTGCAATACTATAATACATACAAGTATTGTATGGTTCAATTATGTGGCTAAATGTAACCACGTTCAAGCAAGACTCAAAAAGATGACAGCCAGAGGTGATAATTTGTCTTGTTAAATATCATAAATCAATTTTGTTCACTTTTGCTTTTCAGTGGCTGTTACGATGATAACTGATGACTGATAACACCATGAAACAAAAGAGCAAGTTTTGCTCTGACCCTAAGGGTTTGCATCTCACTAAAAAAGGCAGCAGAACCACACCTTGTTTGGCTCTCTTGCCCATCCTCCGTCCTAGTCTCAAGTCATCCCTGTCATCAGATTCGTCATCAGCACTTCCTCCATCATCATCATTATCATCCTCATTATCTTCCTCATCTTCCACATCATTTTGCAGGAAGTCAAAGTTGGCAAGTACTGCAGCTTCTGTCTCAAGATCATCCTCAATAGGTGCTCTTGAATTCACAACAGGTCGCACTGGCACCCTGTTGTAGAACAAAATTAGTCCAGAAAGAAATTTTAACAGATTACCTTTGCCTTTTAATTCCCAAAACATAGTGATGAATGTTGGGTTGAGCACACCATCTAAATTATATTTGCTGCTGCACCCTAACTTAATGACTCATATGGTGAGCAAATCCTTGTGAAGTAAACAAGAAAGTTAAAAAGCTCTATCAACCATGGACAAAAAGCTGGAACACAAATTTCTGTACCGAAAATCTGCCTATCATCATCCACACAAAACTTTCAACAAAGTCACTAAAACTGTTGAAAGTTTGGATTTCTTTGCACTTTAATGCAATAAGTTTCCAAGCACATGTTATATTTCCAACATACAGCCATATATTTGGTTTTCAGCCATACAGCACCAAACATTAGAAAAAAGAATCTCCAGTGATACAAAGGAGACCATAGTATTGCCCGGATCACAGAATCCTGTTGGTTAAAAAAATGATTTGGTTGCCTTTGCCACTGTTATTTTTGTGGATTTACTTTCACTGAAAAACTTACTTATTTATGGTTGAGAGGGATTCCTGCTAATATTACAATAATGGGGTCATAAACTAAGGAAATGAGTGAATACCACTTTTTTTCAACAACAAGAGGTGACAGTAAAAGAGACGGTTAATTTTATGGAGTGGCTACATACAAGTTTCCATTATACTGTGGTTCCACTTCATAATAATAATGATAATAATCCCTTACCGTTTCCCAGAAGTTATGGGCAAAGCACCATCAGATTCTTCATCTGGCAACTTCCTGATGATGCCGATCTCATTTCTTTTTGGAGATCGTGCATGCTCTTCAATTACTGCATATTCATTTCCCCTGCTTTTACCAGAAATACCATTTGGCTGGGGGTGATCTGGTGCAGAACCATCTGCTACTGACAGACCAAGTATAGATCTCACTCGCGAGGAGCGCACATCCAAAATAGTATCTGTATAGCCAACCTCCTGAAGGTATCTACAAGATGATGAACCACAATTAATAAACGATAATCCCTCTTCTGATAATCCCTCTTCTGCTTATAATACATTTGATTTTGCCTTTATTCCATAGCCTTTATGTTATCATAATCTCAATTTGGGACCATGGTAACTAAGTTTATTCCTTAAAAAATTATTAAAAGTACAATTATCACCAATTTGAAAAATAAACTATCCTTCTGAATGGCTTCCCAATCTGTTCAATTCCAAAGCCTGAATATAGTGTTCTCCTTTTCAGGCAGTAACCGGTAACATTTACCACTTGTTGTACCTCTTATTACCATTTAAAATTGCTTGGAATTCTTGAAAATTCAACAGGTAAAAGGATTGCTTTACTGGTTTGAAAATTTATTTTACCTGTCATGCTTAAAATAAGGGAGAACACGGTGAATATTGTAATGTACTTTGCCCACTACCATTTATTAACCTGTTAACCCCTCAGAGTGACTAGCATCTAATTTCTCCTTACAATATCAAACCTGAATTAGACATAAAGGTGACAAGAATAAATGAAATGATCACCCACTCAAGAGGCTCGACTTTCAACTAAATTATCCTTGTCACTGCCATAAGTAATGCATAGAAAACAATATAGAGAATTTACATGCTGATTTTGGAGTCTGAAGGTTAAGGTTGTTCTGTAATTTGTTTACAGTTGTGACCAAATTTTATAAGCACAATTTAATCCACAGCCAAGTTAAAGTGTGCATGCTGTGACTCTTGTTCCATTGCACAGAGTGAAAGGTCACAAACTTGTTGCTATCCCCCATTATTAAGACTCATCTGCTGGCATTTTCCTATCTTAACCCTTCAAACCCTAACATCAGCATTCATATTCTCCATACTGTTCTCTATACATTTCCTAAGAAGCTGACTGAGAGACTTTGTTCAACAATCAAAGGCTTCTTTAGTTCATGATCATTTCCTTTATTCTCATGACCTTAATATGTGTCTCAAGGGTGATAATGTAGAGAGAAATGAGATATTAGTCACCCTAAAGGGTCAAATGGCTACTTTAACCAAAGTAAAACTTACTGTCTAAGTAACTGTCGACCCTGTCTCCAATTTACAACTGGTTTTGTGTTATTGGTGTTGCTATCCCTATGAGCTTCCTGGTTCACATTCTCCTCTTCCTTTGAAATCTTTTCTGGTGACACTTCTGTACCATATTTAAGTCTGTGATATTTTGCTCTGCAAGAAAAGAAACAAAATAAATTGGTTAGGGATATGAGCGTATGGAGGGATGAATGGCAACAATGATAAACATGTTACAAGTAACCAAGTAAATAATAATAATAATAATAATAATCACTGATACCTTTCTTGTTTCAGAGCATATTCCAACATCTTGATTCTCCTAATCAGATCATGTTTAAGATTCTCTTGTCCTTTCCTTTCCCCTTGTAGAAATGCAATACGAGCCTGTGAAAAGATTGCACTAATATCAGTAATTCCTCCTTCAAAGTGTGCAAGTCCTTATTTCCTGTCAATAAGTTAAGAGCCTTTAGCATTAAATAATGGTAATACTCTCTGGCTGATAACTTTGACGAGCTCATGTGATAGAGGATTAAATCTTTAAAGCAGAAGAACCTCTGAGATGCGCTTCACGTACAGTGTTACTGTATGTAATTTAAGCGCATTGCAGAAGTTATTCCATTTTACAGATCTTAATCCTCTACTGTAACAAATTTTCTCAATTCAAATACACTTGTTATTTTCATAACATATCTTTTAGTTTTTTTTTTATTTTTATTTTTGCTTTTCTTAGCTTTTTTTGTTCTTCAAAACACAGCCCTGTTGTTGTTGTGAATGAGGAAATTCTACCACTTCTACCACTATCACTACTACTACCACCTTCAATTCCTTAAGTATTTATAGGTAAAATTTTAACAAGACATAAAAAACATTCTGTATCTAAATATAAACAGGTTTTTTTCAAAAGCAAAGACAAAATTGCACAAGATAAAAATAACCAGGAGATATTTTCAAAAACACAAATTCTAAATTATTTTAATTGGGATCAATAAGAGGGTAATAAGCTTAAATTAAAACCTTGAACATAGTAACACTTATAAAACAAATGAAATTGATATTAAGAACTTAAACAGACAAATTCAAAAATATATAAACACCAGATGAGCAAAATATATAAACAAACAAAACTAAATCCACAAAAATAGTCAGGATTTAAAAAACTTGTCATTTCAATCTTGAGTCAATTAAGAAACTGTCAAACTTTCAAATGAGATAAGCCATTTCTTCAAAAGTAAATACATTTAAGGGTAGAAATAACATTTTTTGGGGGGAAGCAACAGGTCTTTGTTGATCAGAGATTCAAGAAGCTTTGATCTTGAACCACTGGTGATGCTTAATAATTCATTTAAATGTTATAACTCATAATCCCTCTTTACAATAAAAGTCAACTTGACTGAAAGTATTGTACAAAATATCATTGATTATTAGCATCTGATTATCTTATGAATAGCGATGTATTTAGATCACTGTTGTTTGTAAACAAAACTGATAAAGCTATATGCATCACAAGAGCTATTTATTTAAAAGTGTTAAAATATCAGTCGGGCATAAGATTTGAATAAAATTTAGACAAGTATTCCTCTGTCACCTCTGAATTTTTCAAAAATGCACTGTCTAAAATGAAAAGAAATATTTCACTTTTAAAATATTAGTTATATGAACACTGAGAATTTATTTCAAACATGATCGGTAATTTTTCCAAATAAATATTCACAGACAGTACACACATGCGGAGTTTGGTCCTTTGTCAAATGTTAATCAACTTGAAATAAACCCATTCAAAAATCGACCCTCACAAGAACAGAAATAAGCCTTTCAAGCGAATTCGAATACGTCCAACCAAATTTACGTCCAGGAAATAAGATCAGTCTGTTTTTTCAAACATGGGCAAGCTAAGGGGAATTCAATTATCGAAAGAGCATTCGAGATCGTCTAGAAATGGCCAAATTTCAAGATACAAATTACATGTACACAAAACTTTTCATAATCATTGACCTTAAATACTCCACAACCGCTGAAAGAACATTTCTTTTTATTCCAATGACGGTAAGTGTTTAAAAGCCAATGAAAGTAGCATCAATTGCTACTTTGTCGAAATTTCCTCTCTGGACCAATATCTGTAGATTCCACCAACAGGCGTCGATCGAGCGATGGAAGGACAACCAGTTGCTAAAAATTTTAGGCTCTATACTAACTAATATTCTCAGAATCCTACATAAAGAAAAATAAACATGGAAATAGTGCTTATTCGATTCAGTTTCGGTTAGAAAATACTGAGAGAACGCTTCAGAAGTAACCGAAAATTGGATCAAAACACCGACACGATAAGCAAGAATCGAAGCTCATTTTGTAGACTGACTTTACTATAAACGAAAATAAGTACACAACTCTTTCCTCCGATATACCGCTTTGATGTAACAAGGGTCGCTTTGAATGACAAAAATGATATTCGAGGAACGTATTTAAGTTAAAAGGTTTCGAAGAGGGACCAGAAAGTCGATTTAAGTTTACCTGCAATTCTGCTTTCTCGACATCCCAATGCGCTCGATCCATCTCAAATCTAGCCCATTCGTGTTGAATGAAGTGCAAAATTCCCGGTATTGTATACTTTGTTCCTGAATCATTCTCTGGGATCTGAGAAGACACCGGAACTTTTCCTCCATTGTCGTTTTCCATGTCACCTTTAACAAGTTTTACTCCATGAATGCCGCCATTTACTAGCTTTTAGCACGCGACAATCGATCGGTGCAAGAGGCTCCTCGAACCCGCCAAAGAAACCGTCATTCGATCTTCCATTAATTTCCACTACCGGAGCAATGCAGGTTCCTTAAAGATGTACGCAGATGAATATACCTTCTTTCTCAGACTGGGTCAAAAGCAAAAGCGAACCTCGTCTTGAAAACCGCTATCTCGATGATAATCCCCTCTCAAAAATGGAAGACATTTAGATTGCCCTCACTGAAGATCACATGACATCTTCTCTCTACCATCATCCTATCAAATTCCTGCACACCGGACTACGAACATTACCGAAGTAAATCCGGAGATGAACCGAAGATAAACTTCCGCGCCTGCACTCTTTCAGAATATGCGTTCATTTATGCCCAACACTGTGGCAGCTTTAGAATTAAACCTCTACTGTACTAACATATTCCAAAAACAAAAACTTGTGATGAAAATACAGGAGATTATTCGTTACTTCCCTAGTTTTCGATGGCAAATTCGTCACCGAAAACCAGGACCTCCTTGGTCAGTGGTATAAATAGATGTGAAGCGACACAAAGTTTCTTCACGGCGCCTGGCACTTTCGTTGTTTTCAAAGCGTCAGGGAGAATCAGGAAGTTACGTCAAAGTTTACATGGTTAGTGTCATGCAAAGATCAGTCGATCGCGCCAAAAGTATTAACACAAGATTTTCTGTAATCTGCTAAGATTTAGAATCTCCAGGTTTCTCTTTATTTCTGTAAAGAAAAAGAAAACATTGTTAATACGCCATTCAGACATGAGATGCACAGTTTCTTTACGGAGCCTGAAGATCCATAGCCGGATCTTTGTTCCTGTGCCTATTAATACAACGATTAAAAAATAGGTTTTTCAAAGTGAAACGCATCTTGATCGTAATCAAAAGTTACAGAGGATTTGTATTTCCTTCTCTTTTTCTTCTTTTGTTTAAAAATTCTTGTTTATTTTTTGTTCTTCTCGCTCACAGCTGACTAGTGTGAAATTTACCAAATCAGGGACACCCATTCCCTTGGATTCTGCTGGAAACGAGATTTGTTTGTTATTTCTGAAATATGGAAGATGCCGCTTTAGGAAGAAATGCAAGAAATCACACTGGACACCACCTTTGCCAGGTAACACACATTCCTCCATGATACAGAAGCAATAATTACTAGCCCAATACACCCTAACATGAGTATACATATTCTCCATACTGTTTTATAAAAATTACCTAAGGTGCTGACAAGGAGAATTTGTTTAACATTCAAGAGCTTCTTAAGTTGGTGTTTATTTTCCTTAATTTCATGACCTTCATGCATGATTCAGAGGTAATATAGTATGGTAAAATTAGATTAGGTAGTCACTCTCAGGGATCAGTTGGTTAACTCTTTAACTCCCAGAAGTGATTAACTTAAAACTTCTCCCTACAATATCCATACATTCTTCAGAAAACAGGTAATGAGAATATTCAACCTTATCAGGTAGAAGCTGCTATCTTGATCTAGCACCAAGATCTCATAACTAATTTACAAAGAAATGTGCAGCTACAGGGGAGAATTAACAATCAGATCTTGGGAGTTAAAGGGTTAAAATGAAATGGCAGTCAGATCCATGAGCCCAAAGGGGCAAGGGGAACTCGGTTTATGTTTCTCATGGTACTTTTCTGATGTTTACATGTCCAATATCAATTTTAACAGAATTTGTATTTGTTTTTACTTTACAGATGAGGTGTTCCCACTGCCACCACCTCGCCCACCATCCCCTCCCTCATCATTTCCTGACCATTGCAGTTCCTTTGAACAAGAAGTTGCCAACCCATATATTTCTGTACTGGACAAACAACAATATACTGCGCTTGTGAATGAAGCAAATACTGAAAAGGAAAATATTATTTTAAATACCACATGTGCAGAAACATCCATCACATTCCCAAATTTGGACTCTCTTCTAGACCAAGAGGAGTTCAAGTGCAGATCTCAAGATCAATCTTTTGTTACAATGCCATCTACAAATTTTTGTCCCAACAATTTTCAAGAAGATACTGAGCCAATGTTTACTAGTGCATCTACCTCAAATAACTCTCTGACACAACCCTGTCTTGGAACTGACATCAGAGATCTAGCCGAAAATACAGCAAAGGAAATCAGGGACTTAAAAACTGCATCTGATAATAATGAGAGTTCAACAAAGCATAAGCTGGAAAAAGTATTGGATAGGACAATGGAAGTTATTAATAAGGGGAACTGCAGATTTGATTATTTATATCATCATGTGGGACGAACTAAAGGTTGGTTTATGTTTGTTACAAAATGCCCTTTTCCAGGAACTGTATAAAGTGCATGAATCCAAGCATGTATGTGAAGGTGGCTTTGTGGAAGGCAGAGCAGCAAATGTTGACAGAAGAACGAGAAGTAGTCAAGTTGTTCCAAAGTTCCAAGGCAATTTCTGCCCCAAAAAGAGATCTCTCATACACCTCAATTTTCCTAATATTTTTCTGTAATAGGAAAACAGCAGAAAGGAGGTTATGGTTAGCCTCTCTATTCTATTTGCAGATTGCAGCTGGAGATTTAGAAGCAGTCTGGATCAAAGTTATCAAAGTTATGGAGCTTATTATGATAATATGAGTCAGAAACTTCAGTTTCATCACCAGCCACAGAACAAGGTAAGGTGGGTTAAAAATGAAAAAGAACAGAATTTTAAACAAGAAAGAAGATTTTTAATAGCATGCAAATGAGCACTCTTGGACTGTATTTGATAATCTTATAAACTAAGTTAATTGTAAATTGTTAAAAAATGCAGACATTACTTTCGTAATTTTCAGCACTTGCTGTTTCCTGGAATAGTGTTCTTTCTTTCTTTCTTTCTAACAGCCTGTCACGAAGCCAGGAAACGATTCTTGTTTTCCTTTTTAAACACTTTATTATTTATCTTAAACTTCTGAAAACCTTACGATCTCGAACCTTATTTATAGTAGCCGATTACACCATACTTTTATCTGAAACTCTATTTTTAGCAGCAAGAACATTCTAGACGCTAATGATGACATATCCTTAAAATAGCTCAATAGAATGTTCCGGAATATGGAGAAGTTTCTAGCTCAGCTTATGCAATAGCGTTGTGTTAAATCAATGTTCTATTAATTTCTGGAGACTTCGTTACACAGTCAGTGAAAGTGTCTAGATTGCGATACCCAATTAAGATCCAGAGAAGAGAGGGATTTTAATTGATCGATATCATTTTGTACAACCCCAAGCATTTTTTTGTTGTTTTTTTTTTTGTTGTTGTTGTTTTATGTAGATATATATATTTTTTATCTTTTGCCTCTCTCTTATAGGTGGAGAAAAAAAGATTAAAACTTCTTCGAAGGTCTCACTGGAACACATTACAAACACTTAATACAAGGCTGGCTCAAGTTCCTCCAGGCTACAATTTGAAAGTGAATTTTGCGCGTGTAAACTTCAGCAGGCTAAGGCCATATTTTTATCTACTGGTACAGCAGGTTAGCGTTTTCAATTCGATAAACTCCAAATAAAACCGATAAGCATATAAATTTCTTAGTACCGAAAAAGCACACTAACATGAATTCGTTTTAATGTACAGGAACAATGGTGTGAAAAAACACTGCACAACTGATTCATCTCATGGACGCAGAAATATGAAAAAATAATGAAACGTACTGGTTACGTTAACGAAATACAACGCCACGTACTGCATTGTAAATTTAACTGAACACAACGCTAAATCAATTGTAACGCACTTCAACGGATTCAACATAACGAGTGGTGACGGAATGCCACGCAACAAAACGAAATGATACGGAATACTGTAGTAAGCCATACTGAATTAATGCAGTACAGTCGTTGAAATTCATCGCTCCGTCATGTTACGCGATCATATAGCCGCAGAACTACACTGTACTTACACAGCAGATTCAAAGGTAGAAAGTTCTCGATAATCAACTGAACGCTTCTAACAAAGACTTAAGAGACAATTTTCCCTCGATGACAGATATTACTCTCTCTCTCTCTCATTATGGTTATCTCCTATATGTTACATTACAGTGCCTCTTCTGCGAGGACACAACCGAGAAGCGATGGAGACCTCACGCATTTAGCTGTTTAGTAACAGAAACTTTGATGGCCCTCTTTACCAGCTGCAACATCACACCGGAAGAGGCAGAAAGGAAGATGCAGGAATGGGGTGCAAGACCAGTCAGGGTAGGTACTCACCTTGAGATTCTGGTTTCAGTTCAACCATACAGAATGTTTCAGATAATGAACATCACGAGAAACGTGAACCAGCTTTACTTTAGTGAAAAAAATGTGACAGTAAGAAAGCTGTAGATACGTTTAAATGGTGTTCAACAGTCTTGATTTCACACTCAAAAAAAGGTATGCCCGCTAAATTACTTTCAAAACACCTGTTTCACCCTTTTCTTTCCGAAGGACTCGAGTCTAATGAAGTTTCGCGGAGTCGGTACAAAGATACGTCAATTTTTTTCTTGAAACGGGAAAACAGGACCCGCATAAAAGTCTCTAGCAGGGTTTGAAATACCTAACCTCTTCATGTACTACCGGTACTTTCTGAAGCAAGGAGCTTTATTTGATACTAGGAGCAAAGAGATTGAGCAACTGATAGTCAGGATTAATTCTGTTTTTAATGCATATTTTACCAAGTTCTCCACACTAGTGATGAAACAGGAAGACAATCAGGTTAGAAATTATGTTTTCATTCTTAAACTGAAGGAGCAAAATAAACGCACGACAAATGGCAGATAAATCTTTCCTCTCTCAGAATGTTTTAATTTCGAAAATAGGCCGACAGTAACTTTACCCATTTCAGTTTATAAACTTTTAAACGCAGTTGCGTTCAAAAATGGCGCGCTTGGAGCGAGCGAGCCTTTGTCTTCAACGCAGCAACGAATAACTGTAGCTTTGAAAGAGATCATTATTTAAACCCCTTGCTTTATCTTTTTATTCTTGAAGGCAAGGCAGTGTATTTCTCACATGTGGAACATCATTGTGAAATCGTCTTTATCATTAATTGGAGTTGCGCAAGAAGTCGTGGAATGTGAACAGAAAGTGTTTGCAAAGAAGCTGTAAGTTACTTATCGGCTGTTTATCTGTATGAAGGCAAAAAGAACTGAAGTCTTCATTTGATTGCCTAATTTGGTTACGCATAATCCTCGCCCTTACTTCCGCTCGCTTAAAACTACATTTAAAAAGTGCCTACTTTTAACGATTTGGAAGGCGCACCATATCTCCCTAAAGGTTGGACTCAAATAATCTCGAACATTCGTCTTAAGCTAAGTTTTGATTGTCCTTTAATTTCTGTCACGCAAAGAAACGCTCCGACCATGATAATTTTCCTGACTCTCGTCAATTGTTGGCGTAAATTGTAGTAATGTTGTTATGGGAACTCGTTTATTGATAAATCTTTTCATTACAGGTCTGCTGTGGATTATGCTTACGCCTGTTTTCTGGCCAGGCCATTGGTGAAGGCAAACAGGGAGAAGCCATCTCTACCAATCACTAAATCAGTACAAAAAGGAATAAAAGCAGCTACTGAAAGGTCACTGGCTGAAAAGAAAAGAAAAACGTTCAAGTCCCCAATGTTAAGTGAGAATATTCAAGTGCAAAGAAAAGCCATGGCTTTTGGGAGAACATCCGAAAAATCTCACAATGGCGATGCAAAAAGGAAAGCAGCGACTTTTAAGAAAAAGAGAAAAACGCGAAGGTCGAGGCAGATTTCGTTGCTGGATGAAGCAGGGAAACAAGATTTAGAAGAACGTTGTAAAAAAATTATTGACGAGTTGACATAGGGTAACATGCGCGAATCGCGCCCTGTTACAGTATTAATAGGTTATGTTACGTGAAAATAGTGATACCAGACAAGATCCTAGCATGAAGCTGACTAAGGACGAGTCAGTTTGGTCGCGAGCTTAGCAAACTACTTCAGTCGAAACGGGAATTTTTACGCTATTTTTAAGTTTATTTTTCCAGGAAAGTTCGGCAAGAAAAACAAGAGGCCTCAAGTTTGCGCACTCGATTCAGTTTCACCTCGTAGCTCTTGTCTGCACATGCCGTAAGTGTCTGGAAAATTTTTCTAGTCGCCATCGCCTTTAACGCTCAGCTCTTACTCGCCTCGGGTGGTAATGCAATATAAACAATCATATTTTTCCTCAGACCACATGTAATAACATTTACTGAAGGTTAATTGTTTCTCTTCAATAAAAGAACTAATACAAACAGCTGTCTATATTGATGAAATACATAGTTCACGCAAATATGGAGGCGGATTTTTGTCTTCCTTAACAGTGTTGCCTAAAATTTCAGATAATATGGTTTCCTCTTTCTGTGTCAAGTTCCGTTGGAGAATCTCTTCCTCCAAACGTTGAAGTAATTCTGGGTTTAAATACTCGGCTTTTGAACAAGCCCACATCAGTTGACACAGCTGGGTACCCTTGAAAATTCTCAAGTCTCTAGAAAGAAGCTCTTTTCCTAATTCCTTTACGAAAACTCGTGAAGGACTTTCCGCCAACACGAAAGAATACAGACACAGCGAAAGGCCACTATTTTTGAGATTTTTCACCCCTCGATTGTAGATGGCGTGAGCGGCATATTTAAACACCATACTTTGCGTGAAACCTCTTATGGCAAAAGACCAAGTGATCCAACATAGGCAAGATAATGGGAAATATTTGATTCGTTTTCGACAGATTTCTTCCTCGAAAGCTGCAAAGAGTTGTTCGCTTCCACTACCCGCAATTGCAAACGCGCGTGGAATGCTCACGAGTTCTATCATCCGAAAGTTACCGCACCCCTCTAGCAGAATTTCTTCTTCTGCTTGGCTGAATAACTGATCAGAGAAGATGCCCTTGATGGCAAAACAGTGCAAGATCTGATCAAGGTGTTCAACGAGCAACGAACTAAAATCTCTCTCCACAATGTTCGCCTGTAATTTTTCAAATAATTCTAAACTTCCGCCACCAACCTCGGTAAAACAAGACAAGATGGCGCAAATATGGCGATTTTCACAAAGATGCAACTTGATTTTCTCAGCCAATATGGCTTCCTCAACGCGTTTAAAAACTAGCGAGTGTTTGAGTTCCAAGCCAACACATCCCGGCAGAATCTGACAACAGACCTCAGCTCGGTGAAAGGCAGTTATATCGCGCGATAGAATTTCTTCCTCACAAACCTTACCCAGGTGGTGGTCTTTTTCTTGAATTACTCCTAAGGACCAAATGACATTCGATAGACCTTGCCCTTTACAGGAAATAATCTGATCAGAAATAAAATCTAGGATCTCATGGTATGCACTTTTTGTACCATTGATTTCCTTGTCTCTTTCTTTCTGCAGAATCGCTCTTTCTCTCTGGTTTTTCTTGACAATTTTAGCGATCATATGAAGTGCTGTTATGCTGTTCACTAAAGACTTCAGATCTTTCCATGACTGATAAAATTCCAACTGATCTTGAACTGTGTGCTTGGACTTAATCTTCTCATTTACCTCTTTTTCTCTTAAATAAAACGCTGGTATTCCTGTCAACTGTTGGTGATCCTGTGACAGTAAACAATTCTGTGGCTGCATCCCTTTACTTTGGGTACTCGCAGATTTGAATGATGAATACAATGAAAAATTTGAGCTGTTTTTTGTCACAATGTATTGATGAGGTATAAAAGTCTTGAGTATAACAGTAGGTAATACCCTCCAGATGCATGCAACTTTGTGCAGGGTCGAGGGCACTGCATATCTGCTGTGATGGGCTATCAAGTTCATGTTATTGTCTGTAAACAGAAAATGGGACCATTAGTCAGCCAAAGAACTGTAGTGGTAAACAACAAGTACACTCATTATTATCTTGATCAGGGGTGGGATGTACAATCATTTGGGCCTGCCAGATTCAAGATTACTGCCCTTATTAGCAAGCCCTAAACACAATTTTTATCAATATTCATGATTCATCTAATCCCAGCTTCTGTAGCTTGAAGTTACAAACAAAGGAGTAAGCTACAAACTGTAGATCTGTGCCTCGCACAACATTTTCATTACCTGAAAGACCTAAATGCATTCTCTCTTGCCAAAGAAGTGAATCTTAAATAGAAATTCTACTTTCTGTCTTATGAAGTAATACTACATCATCTATCAAGTCTGCTTTCTTTTTCTCTTGCCCCTCTTTGCGATAATAAACTGCCTCCTTACAAAAGTAATAAAATATCAAGAGGATTACTGGTTGATCATATACCAAATTCTCCAAACTAACATCAGAAGAATTGTATGGTAGATAGTAAGGAGAATTATTATTTCGATAGGGGCTGACTTGATAACCTCAAGATCAAACTAACTGCCTGTACTTAAATTTAATTTTCTTATTATTTCACTGTAATACCTCTATTTGCAAGCAATAAAAGATTTGTTGTTGATGCTGTTGTTGTAGGTATTGGATAAATTCACCCCAATTTTTTTTTTCATAATGCAAACAATACACAAATTTTGTCAGAAAAAACTAATAATCCAATTGCTAAGTTTCTCTCCACTAACTCTGCTTAAAAAATCAGCCCTGCTTAAATTATCAGCCATGCTTAAGTTTTCCTTTGAGGTAGGCAATCTGATAATGACTACAGAAAGAGAATAACAAATCACATTTCACTGTGTTACCATTATGATAGTAAATCACAGCATACCAGCAGAACTCAAGCGCTTTTGTATGCAGAGCCATTCTCAGCATCATGCATCATGCATCATGTGCATTATGTTCTACTGTTTAGAACTTGCAAGTGATTGGTTTCTACATTGCCACTTAGTTTTACAGCTGTGCAGTTCTGCTGTATATATTTCGCATACATGTGGGATTACATTACAAATAAAAGCTACATTCAAAGAAGGGGAAAGGGAATACTTCGTTTTTAAAACTAACATCACACAAAATTATTCTTTTAAAGTAAATTCAAAAAGAAATATACCATGAGCTAGTCCTTTACAACACACTAACTAAACTTATTGTTTTGTCTTGAGTATGCTGAGTGCACACGCACATTTACTAACAGAGGGGGACACGATATACAGAAAATTTGCACGAGGGCACGACGAACAATTTTACAAAATATATTTTTTTCTCTCGAGCTAGCTCTTTCGAGTTTGTCCAATATAAGTTTAACCAAAAATAAATTCCTGCGCAAATGACAGTATCCGAGGGTTCCTGATGCTTTCTCTCTAGTAATATGTACACTAGTAATTAGGTGGCCTCCCATTTAGTTTGTTTGGTTTTTTTTGTTTACTTCAGATGATTTTTGGGAATACACTACGTCTTGCAGAGGACAACTCGTGTTATGTAATATCTAGCTTCAAGACGGTTAACGACGCATATGTTAACGTGACGTAGTTTAAGTTTTCCGTAATGAGTTCAGGATATACCTGATCAATTCGACGCTGATTCTTCAGTTCCTGAAGCACGTCTGTTTTAAGGATGTTGTCGGGGTTACATCGCTGTACTTTCTTGAGAGTAATCAGCCATCTTGTACTCAGGAAACTATTGGGAGCCTGGGGCCGAAGAGATCTCATTCCCAGGACAATCCGCGTGCTATCGCCGAACCGGATGTAGAGGGTGAAAGATAGATAGATTGCAGGAACCCATTATCCTGGGTTCCTGGAAATTGTAAGTTTGCGCTTCTAGTGCTATTTCTATGAATTTCAGGGGTCTATTGTTTGACGCGACACGTGATTAGCTTTAGGCGAAGTTGCACTGGTGTAGGCATCGGCGCCACGATTGATTTCCTTCCAAGTTTTGAAGAAAACGATGGATCGTGGATCGACCATCTGAACTACTATCGACCATCGACCGGAAGTTTCGGACTGGATTACGGATTCTATCCATTCAGAGATTCAGATTTTGGATCACATCATTAATTCGGTCAACTTTTGTCGGCTATGGATAAAATTTTTGCTATCACTCGCGCTAAAGCGTGTTTTGTTGTTGTTGTTATTGTTGTTGTTTTATTGTTTGTTTTGCACATCTTTCTCTTAACGTGCTCGAAGATAAAACTAATAGAGACATGAGAGGCGCAACATGAAACAAAAAACCATCCGCTGAACCCTTAGTTAGTTTAATTGCGCTTTTTCCAGATTCTCCGAATGTTGACATGCGTAGCAATGAAGAATTGGAAGGAGGAAATTGAGCCTTGGATGAGTCTTGGTAAAAACTGACAAACAAACGTTTACAACATAAGAACTACCAGTTGTTTTTTATTTTAAATTGGTAACATACGACATGTTGCTATCGTTGAACGACTCCACTTTTTTAAATGTGACTGTATTATTTGAAATCTTTCTAGCTATATATATTCCTTGTTCCAGGCGTTTGTTTGGTTAAACGGAGCGAAATATTTAACGGCGCCATAGTAGCGACGGAGTGAAAAGCGCGGGAGATTTGGGTTACACGACACGACCCGACCAGACCCAAATCTTTCTCGCTTTTTCACTTCGCCGCTGCAATCGCGCCGTATACATTTCTCTCCGTTTTATTACGTGGACGCCTAGGCTAAAAAATGTAACGATTGATTTTCCAGCTTCAATTTCTTGGACTTCAGTTTTTCCATCGCAGTTGCTGTAAGGAAATAAATTGGTGATGAAGAAATTAGTTTAACAAATACGGTTTATTCTTAACAGGAATTCGACCGATCGACTTCGAATGTAAAAGGGTATTTATTCATTGACACTGAAGAGGGTTCCAGCTTCAGAAGCGCTTCTGAATGCAATCAAATAGCGATAAATGAAGAGCACAGGCAAAGGAAAACAAGAAGTCGAGGAACAAACAAAACACAATAAAGATGGGGGAGAACATGTGTTTTTTCCTGAAATGTCTTTCTTTTTAAATAAAGACATTTCAAGAATATCATAATAATATCATTTTAAAATGTGGTTCATAACGTGTAAAAAAAAGTGTGAAATTTCTTTATTTATTTGCTTTACGAAAAAAGCCCGTAAAAACAAAGCGAAAAAAACTACACGCTGAGTGAATCAAAGGCAGATATGGACTCACAGAGTTCTTTAGGTATTCTGAGATTATGGCTTGTTCGGGCGCGGTTCCTTTCAGCTGATTTCTGTATTTTTCAAGCTGTTGGCGATCCTTCATCGCAACTAAGGTCTGTAACATATGTATATAGATACGTTTGAGTCTTCCATATCAAAGCATTGTCATGAAAGGCAAGCAAGTAGTAAAAGGGGAGCTTTTCATCAACCAGGGCACAAATATGAGATTTCTCTAGTTATAAATAGCGAAATTTTGTTTTGGACTGACAGCTTCAAAAGATCACCCCAGGTGTTTTAAGTAACAAGGAAACTGGACCACGGGGAACTGTGGAATATTTTGGGGAGGGGAAACAATGAATTTCTGCTGAGCCAATTAGCCAAAGGATGTGATATTCGAGTTCTTTTTTGTTATCACACACTCATCGGACGACCTTATCAATTTTATTTAGTTTCTTTCCTTCCTAGTTTCAACTAAATAAGCTGGAAAACGATTTAAAAGACAACGTCACCTCAATAGCTGCACGATGGCATTTTGTTTTCGTCGCTGCTGAAAGCCGTTGGTTAAGATCATCAATCAAGTTAAGGTAAGTGTTTAACACCTGTAATAAAGAAATAAAGGAGGGTAAATAAGGCATTATAATTCACATAGTGTGGGAGTTATGACCGGAAGAAAGTTAGCGCAACTCAAAGTCAACAGATCCTAGTGAGAGCAGTAATTAGGGTCAATAGGAGAACACTGCGGAAATTTTTTCCTCACTCGTTCTACCTCTCTAAACATAGAAATGCGAGCTGTGTTTTCAGCAAAAGCGTGACGAAATACCGTGAAGGGTTTCCCCGTGGTGGACTGACCATCCATAGGGATAGCCTTTGTACTCAGCCAATTTGAAAGATGAAAGAGGGAAAGTGCGATGCACCACACTGTATCCAAAATAAAAGAAACTTTTGGTTAGCTCTCTCGACAGGTTTTGCGCCGACAAGCCACTCATCTGTCACAATCATGCCTTTGACAAATTCAAACTAAAAATTCCGTTGTACACTGACACTGCGGCAAAGGAATCTTCTCAGCGATCAATTAAAAATGCCATACGCCAGTGTGAGAGTCTAGCAGTTCAACTGGTTCATTCATAATATACAGTGATGTCTCGTACGAACCTCGTTCCAAAAAGAGATCCAAAAACAAGTAGCTGCACAGTTAAAGCCAATAATTTTGGTCTCTTTTTAACATTACAAAACTAAATTTACCAGTAATTTCCTTGACGCGACGTTACTTTGTTATTTATCTATTTATTGTAATACCTGTTCAGTCGCACCGTGTTGATGAAGCAACTCGACGACTTGAGTGAATCCTATTGCTGATTTCATTTTAACTTTACCTAACCATCCCTAAAATATAAACACAAAAGCAATTGGTCAAACGCGCAAACAATTAGTCATTCGCTAATACAGGCAACTTGGACCGATTTGTGGATATCTTGGGGTCTGTTGCAAGCAGCTTAAACCGGCTTAGCTGCATAATAAAGCTTTAAAGTAAAATTCAAAGAAAATTTTTGAAAAATAAATGCAAGGGAATGACGCAATGGCACCTTCGTAGTAGTTATAATAAGTAGTTATTATGACATGAAATGTAGCCTTTTTTCTGCAGGGGGGGAACTGAAAAGGCTGAAGAAAAGACTTGGTACAAAGGCTGGGACCAACAACAAACTCAACCTGAAAGTTATGCCAAGTATGAAAATTCACACCCAGGCTACAACGGCAGGAACAGAGACTTCTCACCACTGCGCCATTCCTTAGTCCAGACTGACGCTGAAAAAAGGGAGTCTGTTTCCCAGCTCAGCTCATACAATCTGCTCTTTTTACATAATAAAAACATTGAGCCTGAAATGTTTACTGTTTTTCGGCAATTCATATCAATCTTCTCCATGCTCGACCATCGTCATTCATTTTTTGGCTTATTCCTCTCATTTTGACGTTTTTCTACCTTTATAGTCAACATTTCCGTGTTTTCTATTCCCTCGCATCGAAAAAAATGACTACAATGTTGTAGCACATCTCCTTTAAATACGAAACCTTGTGTTTTTGTAGTTATGTACTTAACATAAGTTGGGTTTCTTTCGGCTCATAATGGCCGAATTTAGTCATAAGAGAATTAATGCTATTTCCCCATATTGTAAACGTACTTTTACTGTAAACATCTGTTCAAGGCCTTTCCATTGTTTTAGCTTGGCTCGGGAAGATAACGCTGTCCATTCATACTGTTTTTCGGATAGCTATAGAAAATCATTAGAGTATTAAGGTAGGTCAACGTAAAGTGATTAAGGAAGAACTTTCAAGTTGAGTGCAATGAAAAAAAAGAACAAAAGAGAAAAGTTATTAGTCACACGCATGTACCACACGCACAGGAACGCAAACCCACAGCACGCTCATGAAGAATTTCCCAAACGGGTTTATTACATTCGTGCGCTGATAGCATTTATCGAAAAGCTTGTCATTTGACTAACGGGTTTGTTGTTTGAGCAAACTACAAGCTAAGGCAAACATTTAAAGCTGCCTTCACTGCATGAAAAAAAAAACTTTGCACCTTTCGACCCGGAGTCCAACGTATGGGCACCAGGCCATCGCGTCTGGAACTTACCTTAAATCTAGCGCGAATAGCCATAGGACTGGTGAAAACACTCTTAAGTAAAAAGAACAATTACAAATAATTAGGTGTAATATAAAAAGGAGATTTAACTCATCACACACAAAAAATACATCGTATATGTGTCCTTGTTATAATAATTTATACCTCGGGCTCTCCAAAATGATATCGACAGCAGTAGTATAGTGTCACAATCACTGAGCACAGCGGTAACGAAGCTTGCCTCGGGTGCGCTACCATCGCGTGGTTCTTTCGTTCACGTTCAGCTCGGGAATCTGCGTCCTGGAGGGCAAAAGAAAAAAGGGAGATTTCTAACTGGAGAAACGATAGCTGAAAAAGGTTATTTTCCAGGTTTTAAGACGTCAAAATGACGTCAAGGAAAATGAGTCAGTTGTAGGGTTCAAAAGCACAAGAGCATATTCGGATAATTCTATATTCTTTTGTGGTTGTTGTGATCGTCGCAAAACAAAATTTTATTTCTTTAATTTTCAGTTTTAAGTTTCGTGAGGTAATATTTTCATCCTCCAAAAAATGTGTGCTTTTATATCAAACCAGGTTGAGGCAGTTTTCGACACCGTAATTAATACACGTTTGCTGTATTTTAGCAACAGCGGGCTTCCATGTTTAAATCACCTCATCTTAAGACAAGGGGGGTTGAAAAAGTTCGAGAAAGTTATGCAAACCCGGTTTGCTTAACTTTTTTTCGAATTCTCCCAAAAGCCTTGCGTTTAGATTAGGCTATTAAACATGGAGAAAGACCTCTATTACTTTTATAAAATATTTCTGAGAAACACAGCAAGCGTAAAGTAACAATCGTGTTTGCATGTTCTCAACTAAACACACGCACCAGCCAATGAAAGCGAGCTTCTATCTTCAAGATTTCATAGAATTACCTCAATGAGTAATTGCTGCTCCAATAAATCAACATATTCTGTCAGATAAGTCGTATATTCGGCCAGTTCGAGATGACCTTCAAAATAATGTCTGAAAACGAAGATGAACATTTAAATGAGTTAAAGATAAATCAAAATTAAGGTGACAAGGACGGTGTCATGGAAACTAAACTTTGAAAACACTAATGCAGGTGTGAAGACGGAGGTTTTTGTCTGAATGCTTTTATTGACAGTCGAAAGTAATGCTACTTGGCATAACAAGTAAGTCTGTGCAGCACGAAACTAGCTTCAGTTTGTTCAAAGAAGGTCTTTGTCCTTTACTTGTCGCTTACCTTGTGGGTGTTTTTTTTTTTTTTTTGACAAACAAAATGTGACAAACAAAAAAACCCGATGAACCACACAAATTGAGTATTTTAGAAGTGAACTGGAAATTCTTAAGGAAAAAATTAAGACATTTACCTGAGAACGTATTTAAGCTTGGTTAATCTAACACCAGGGTCTTTTGATTTAATGGCCTGTTTAAATTGAAGCATCTGGTAGAGAAACAGACCGGCAAAATAGTCATTATCAATGCAAGGTTAGATCAATGTAAAATCCTCTTCAACGCAAGCGGCCCTGATCAAGCCGGAGCATTCCGCAATTTCCATGAATAGGAACTGTAGGAGTGAAACATCTTTCCCAAGAACACAACATAATGACCCAGTCTGGTTTCGAACCCATGCCTCTCAACCCGGGCCCAGTTGTTCAAAAGACGGATAACGCTATCCAAAGGATTAATTGCTATCCAGCGGATTAGAGTTAACACAAATAGCGTTATCCATCCTTAAAACAACTAGCGTGTTATCCGTTAGATAATCCAGCGGACTAGAGTTAACACAAATAGCGTTATCCATCCTTCAAACAACTGGCGTGTTATCCGTCAGATAACCGCGTCTCCTATGTATGAAGACGATACAAATGAAATAAACGAACAGTGATGACTACAGTCCCTATTCAGGCTTTTTCTGATAATCTTCTTGTCACTTACCGCTGCCTCCTCGTATTTACCAACAGATCTACAATAAACAACAACAAAAGCAACATTTTCAAACAGATGTTGACCCGGTCAAAAACACAGAGAGCTTGAGAGAGGAAAGGGATGAGATTTATAAATTGCAATTGATAGTTGTTTCATCAAATTAATAATCTCTGCTACTGAAAAATAAAAAAACAAAACAAAACAACCTCCACTTTACTTGACCTGATAGGATTGTGACGTTATCAATGAGTAGTTAAACTACAGAGTTAGCGATTCTAAAACCAATACTGAACACAAATCATCTACTAACACCTTGCAACAACACTCTGTCTGACATTCTGTCCTGGTCACTTATGAGAGTTATAAGGTTAACAGCGGTAGTAGACCGCCAGTAATTGTTTTTAATGAAATTCCTGGATACATACCGATACAACTCTGTAAGTTCAGTATACTCATAATGTTCGCTCAGGTATTTGCTCAAGTGGTGTACAGCTTTGGGACGCGTCGTCAATTCATCATGAAGGATACCTTGAAAACATTGTACAAATCAGCATTCTGGAACTTCGTTGTATAAGAACTACGGCTGCCTTAACGAGCACTGATGTCATTGGCTGGATTTATTTTAGCCAAAGAGGAGGTCGCCCCGCATGCATAATGCGTTGCAAACGTAATGTATGGACAAACGTGGTCTTATAGGGAGAGTATATCGGAGACATTTTCAGTTAAACGCAAAAGTTTATTTTAATGATGTCTTTCTTAGGGCCTATTTACACGGTACGACTTTGTCGCATGCGACAAGCTTACGACAGGCTTACGACACGAATTGTTTCGTGTGAATCAAACCTACAACTCGCTTACGACTCTTAAGTCATGTCGTAGGCCTGTCGTAAGCTTGTCGCATGCGACAAAGTCGTACCGTGTAAATAGGCTTTTAAGCTACGTGGGTATGTACTGTATAATGAATGCATCCGTTCTCATTTTGAGAAAAAACAGAAGTACTACTTTTCTTTCATTTTTACTATTCCTCCTGTTAGTAAATGAAAACCTAAACACCACCCCACCCCCTCGTTAAAGATTTCATTCCATCTCTTTGTGGCACTGAACAAAACACCTTACGGTCCAACAGCCTTGAAAATGATATTAACGGTATCTTATCAACTGCTCAACTACTGGGGCTAATTTGTGCTGGCTTTAATTCCACCAATCAACAGAATTAGAGACAAATATAATTAATTGAATAAGTTTAAACAAAACACACATCAAACAATGAACAATGCTTATAATAGGGTTTGCAAACAATTTTTTTAAAAAAACTTACGTTGTTTTACTGATTTCCTCAAGAACAAGACCGCCTGAAAAATCAATAAACGGGACAGTGATCCTTACCACAGAAACCCCACTTTAACCACAGGTTCCTTAACTTTTAATGATAGAAAAATCCAGATTTTGTGGGTAGAGGAGGGGAGCATAGTGGGGAGGGGGGGGGGGGGAGAGGGAACTTTGGTATATATGGCATACGTGTCATAGATCTTTTTTTGGAAAAGTTTTGTTGTAGTGGGTTGACATGCATATGTCATTACATCCAACACATAAGGAAACCCACTGAACAAATTTCTATGCCTTAAAGGACCCTCAAAGAAAATAATCAGGCAAAGAAGGATTTTATTAAGTTAAGAAGCAAAGAATAAAGATTTTAATCAGAAAGTAACAATGTTACTTACAGCAGTTATTGCGTTTCCATCATGCTTTTTAATGGCATAGTCCAGGAGATCCAATTTGTCTTTTAGTGACTTATAAACTCCAAGGTTATAGGGCTAAAAGAGAAAAAAAAGGCAGTTGTAGCAATGATGTACTGTTGCATCAGATCATCATCAAATTCTTCCCCCTCCCCACCCCCTCTAAACCATATTCCTTGTGTGATAAAATAAGCAGAAAGCCAATTTATCATCAGGAAAAAAAATTTGGAAAAAAAATTTCCTTAGAACTGTATGGCACCATGGAGACAAGTTCAGTTTACATAAGCAAGAAGTTCCTTTAAAGTCAAGATTTAAATCTTTCATTTGTTTCAGGCACAGCCCATGTCCACAAAATTAACTTTTGATCGATGAAAGTGAAGTTTCAAAAATTCAATGGTGTGAACACTTCAAAATCATTATCAATGCTACTTTTGGTTCTTTAAAACTGAATGCTTCTCGGCAAGTAAGTTACTAACCACTACTAGTGAAAAACAGCTTTGAAAAGACAAATCTATCTGAAAGAAGTCTAGTTATTGAAAGAATCCAATGTAACAATAATATTATGAATCTTACCTCCCCGCGAATAATTCTTCTAACAGTCTCTTGAACTGAAGGCACTGCTGTTTTATCTCTTTGTGCCACCTGCAGTTTAAAGTTCACAAAACTGTCAATGCAGGAGACAATTAGCAATCCTAAGTACGACAAATGTGTTCCCAAATTCTCCTGAATGTTCTGTAACTAATTATTCCCTAAAATATAAATAAAATTCCAAACTAGGCAGGAGATAAGAATAAAAAATAATATCAATATTGACTTAACAACAACATCTCAGAAGCAACATTATGAAAGACGGAGGGAAGAAAGTAAGAAGAAATACTGTTGAGATCCATGGAGTGAAAAGGTTAGCAAGAGGAAGTATGCTATAATTGTGAGAGAGTTTTATAGTTTCCAATGCTATAGCCTGGTTTTAACTCCTTGATCTCTTGATTGAGTTTGTTTTCAGTTCTTGTCTTAAAAATTGCTCTGACTGTTTTCCTCCAGGTTCTCAAGTTCTTCCCACCCCACCCTACCCCACCCCATTCCAAATTTTCTATATTTGTCTTTTTTTCCCCACCAACTTCTTTGGTTGTCATGTTGGCAGACCTCAAGTACTGAGTTTGGTAATTTTCTTCAGTTACCAATCCTGTTTGTTTGTCTGTGTGTTTGTTTTCGTTGGTATTAATATGTATTTTTTTTCCTTTCATCCAACTAAAACATATCTGTAGCTATCAGAGTTCATCATGCTAGATCATTATTGCTACAAATGACACAAAATCTAGGAACCCATTACTTGTTCATTACATAATCCTCCCATATTTGAGAAGAGGATATTTGCACCATGGTAAAAAGAAATGTCCACAACAGGAACCAGCCATTCATGGCCAAGTCTAATTCTAACCTGTAGATCTTTCTTCAGCCGATTAACTTCAGCTTCAAGTCTTTTATATTCCATGACAGAGACTTGAGGGGCATTGCTGATAACTGAATGACAAAAGAGTAAAACATGATCATAATAAAAAACATCAACATTCTACACGTTTAGTAATTAAGCAATATGTAATTATTATATAATAAAGCTTTTTGTTACATTTGTCAAGATGTTAGGTAGGCGTTCACAACTCTGCTTTTCCTTTATAATCAAACAATTATTGAAATGAGTTGAGATCATTTGCTGATTTCAGCTTCTGATCAATCATTGCCTATTATGTTTGTAATGTCTGATCAGACAATGTGCTTGGGCAGCTAACAGGAATGCAGTTGAAGTTTTTACTTGTTTTCTCGTTTGTAGCTCAAAATCATCACTAAGGAGCAAATATGTTTCTTTTGTTTTCCACACTTTAAAAATTAGTGTCATCATCCCTTGATTCAACCAATCACATTTTGTACTTACTATCTTCACCATTCTTCATCCTCTCATTCTCTTGCCCACTTTCTACTCCTTAGCATTATCATTTATCAAACATTTGTCAAATACTCAGGTTTCTTCCACAGTAAATTATTACAATCACAGTTGATTTAGAGTATGTCCAAACTGCATGACAGTCAATGATGTCTACTTTTATATTGTTTGACAGTTTGTGCCCTCCCAACCACGATACAAATGTCATAAATGCTACAACTATCATGCCCAAAGACAACACTGTCAGCTCATGAAGCCACTTGGATGCAACTCCAACTTTACAAATTTTAAGGAAGTGAAATGACTTTCAAAAATAAGGCTTGCTCAAAATTTGATTTAATTATTAGACTGGCAGCACTTTATTATATGGCTGCAATATGGAGCTATTCCTGTGTTCTGATTGCCGCTACCCAAGCAGGCAAGATGGGCCCATCTTTCCTGCTTCAGAATGCTTCTTTTAATCCAGTGCAAGAAAGTGCATGGAGTGCATTTACAAAGTGCATAATTTTTGGACAATTTCAGTGATGGAGTTACAAGAAGATCAACAAGCAAGAGACAGTCAAAACATTTAGAAAACATAAATTAAAGACTCTTGTGGGTTTATTGTCAGTGCTACAAACACAGTGGGCTTTCTTTGCAGGGTCTTGAAATAAACAAGTCCTTCTTGATTCATAATAATAAGTAAAGCCAAATACTTGATTGAACAAGCTTGTTTGAACAAGCTAATTCTTGATGCATTTATATGGACATCAACTTTGGCTTAAAAAAAAAAAACAAACAAAAAAAGAATTTGGCCAATATCCAACCATCTTGACCTCACGCTTGGTCAATATTGTATATGTACTGAGTAGGATACTGCACATAAAAAAAAAATCCAGCCATTTACCATCTTTTATTGATGATGTCACACTATGCAAAGCAGCTTGAGTGGTTGTTACTTTGGAGGTTTGGTTTCTCACAGCTGCTGCTGACAGTGAGACTGATGAGGATGATGAAGATGTAGTAGTTACAGAGGATGATGAGGTGGTTATCACTCGCTGTGCAGATAGAGCTGGTGGTCTTTTTGGTGGGGTTTGAGATTTTGTACCTACCAGTAACATAGATCAAAGTAACTCACTATTAATAAATGTCGACAACTAAAAATTAATGGAAAAAATTTGTTATTTCTCCTGTCCAATGCGCAGTACTTGATAAGCTGCATTAGTTAGTAATTATAATCTTCACTTTCCCTCAGAGTTTGCAGCCAATCCAATTCAACTTTTCCATGAGTTGAAATCCTCTAAAAACCAGTAGGTGATAAGCAATCATGGAAGGCAAATATGTAACAGATTTGTTACCTTTGTTTACATTTCTTTTATCACCTTGCAACAAGTTTAATATGGAGAACTTAATTACAGTAGAGTATCAGAGTATCAAAAATAAAATGCTCCTTTGAGACTTACAGTTCAAAGTTCTCACATGCTCTAAATCAATGGTTTTTAAATCCAAAATGTTTACTTTTCTGTATAATCAATTTTAATCTACTGGATGATCATATATTTTTAACATAATACAAAATACAAATTTAGCAGTTTGTGATAAAACAATTCAGTCTACACACCTTCGAAAGATGAACTTTGTTTACTGGCATTCTTATTGCTGGACATGGCTGAAGACTGTGGGTGGACTCGCACTGATTGAGCAGCTGAATTTGAGCGAGTCTTTGACACTGTTAAAACAATATCAATAAATTTAATCAAATATGAGCAAATAACTCTGATAAGTATTAGAAAATTTCATATAATAAGTATTCCTTTTTTAATGGTTTTAACATATAATATGTGGATATTTGCAAGTTGCAGAGTATTTTTTCCAAGCCCTGGTAAAACGTCATAGCAGTGGAATGACCAATAATAGCCTGTGATAATAGATCTTGGTAACTGAATTTGTACTTTTAAGTCTCAAATTTGGCAACCAAGTCCAACTGTCAATTAAGGAACTGTTTTTATTACCAAGCATTTATAGCCTGATATTAAACTGAGATTAAGTAATTACAAGACTCTATTTAAAACACACTAGCCCCATCAACTAAATTGATTTACACAAGGGGCATGTGGTTAGTCCAATACTGAATTTAAAATCTAAATTATTTTAAAAAGTACATTTAAATGTTAAAAGAAATTATCATTAGAATCTGAGATAGTGAGAAGTTGTGGGCATTAATTTTGGTTTTGAATGATGGTTAAGATTCCCACAATTGAATGTCTTCAGGGAGTGAGTTCAGTGGGTTAGCACCACAATGCTGAAAGAAAAAATTTTTTTCAGAACATTTGATCATTTGAATGTATAAAGCATCACTGATATCATGTGGTTTTCTTGCATGTAAGTTTTTCTCTTTCTTCTTGACTGTCTGAGTATGAAGGCTTCAACTTTAAAAACTGTTACAAGGCAGTTTTGTAAATTCCTTACTAAGATTTGTTGTCAGTTTTCTGGTAACTTACTGTTATTTTTTGCCTGACCATATCCCAGCTCTGAGTCACAAAATTAGTTATTTTTGATCCTATAAACTCTAAAAGTGATCAGCATCTAATTTCTCCTGACAATAATACTGGCGAATCATTTGATCCCTAACACTGTAAGAATAAAGGAAACAATCACAAACCTAAGAAGCTTTGATTGTTACATGAAATCTCTTTGTCAGTAATAAAGGAAATATATAGAGCAGAGTATAGAGAATGTGGATACTGATGTTAATTTCAGTATAAAGGACTGTAAAAGTGGTCAAGGTCCACCAAACCCAATTATTATAATATTCATTACATCACTTCTTTTGTGACATCATACCTGGATTCAAACTGTACTCTACCCCACCCCATGCTTCACCAAGTTCCTCATCATCATCATCATCATCATTGCTTGCTAAACAACGAGACTGCTTCCTGAAGTCAGCCACTTCCTCTGAGTCGATCCAGCCAAAAGATGACTCATCATCATCATCAAATAGATTTGGCCTTTGCTTTTTGTCCTCTTCGCCTTCCCAATACAAATCAAAAGACTCTTCACTGAATAATAAAAAACCAATTTTTGATCATCAGGCATTTGATAATATGTGCAATGTAGCCTGCAGTGCAGGCATCTTATAAGGCAAGCTAACATTTCATGATCAAGCTTGCAATTGTTTTTTTTGATCAGCCATGTTTGATTAAGAGCTACTGAGGGGGAAGGGGGCAGGTAGAGGTTCTCTTTATTACCCCACCCCTCCCTTATCATTCTTTGAGACCATTGCTCCCCACCTTATTACAAATTTAATTTCTTCCTCTCCACACCTTTTCACTGTCGTAAAAATCAAAGACAGCAGCTATAATTTTCACCAAGAAAATACTGAGCACTTGCTCACCAAAATTACACCTAATCTGTGGGTTAAAAGAATATAAAAGCTACAAAATTTTTGTGTCCAGAATCCACATAGACTTTTAATTACAAGTTCCACAGGAAAAAATAATTGGACATTTGAGATTACATTCTCAGATTAAACAAGAGAGTTAAAACTGTTGAAGGGATTTATATCCAGTAACTAGACCCAGTTCCAGCCATTCTTAGAACCAAATTCTCACTACTAACCACCAAAAGTGGTTGATTCATGCATAGGCTAATATTGTCTTCAACATGGCCAATTACAAATCCACTCATGCAATCAAACAAAAGCATTATGCCATAATATTTTAATGTTTGATAAAGACAGTGTCAGTGAAGACATACGGAGTTAGCAAAAAATTATCATAAACTTGGGGAACAAACGGATTCAGTTTTTCAAGTTAGTTTTAGAGTCAAGCCTGAATAAGATAGTTTACAAAGCTCAAAAATTGTAGATGTAAAATTTTCTTCCATTGGGGGTAAAAACAAATATGCTGGAGCAACTTCAGAATACCCGGCCACTCATTTACATGTCATTGAATAAGAATAGCGTCTATTGTGTTATGCCTCGATCTTCAAACCCTCCCGACACATGTAAGTGAGGCGGACCAAAGTGGCCGGGTATTCTGAAGTTTAGCCACTTCTCAGCCGATTAGAGAAGTCAACAGGCATATTACCAAGTCAAATGGAAGATGTTGCAATTATGTTTTTGTAGTAAGGGGAACAAAGTATTCACAAACACCCACATACACATACTCATAAACAGATGTTGACTTTTAGAGTGACGTTTTCGAGAAAACAGTAAGTCTCTTCTTCTGTAAAAAAGAGAAAATGCTCTCCTTACTCGACTTTACTTTAGCACGGAATACAAGGTTTTGAAGATTGTGTGATTCAATTGAGGAAATTCCCTAGTTGGCTGTCATCATGACATGACCATGTCAGTCTCTGGACCGATTTGAACCAATCGTACGCGAGCAATTAGATCTGGTGGATACTTTACTAAACCTACTAAGTTCTGCTGCAACCAGTCACCAGTAATGAGCGCTAGAACAAAAGTTCAGACGCTAAAGCAAGCCCCTTCAATACTGCCGTCAAACAGGGCTGGGGTACCGGTATTAAAATGCAGAGCTGGCTCTCTTCGATAAAAGATAAAAAGAACCGGTGAACTTACTTTGAGCTTAGCTCCCGGAAACTCATCCCTCGAGACTAAAAATACAAAAAGATTTAGACTAAATAACTTCATGGAACAACACACCACTCTAAATTGAAAAGAACTGCAAAGAAAGTTGTTCCTCACCTCCGCCGAGCGCGCCATGATCAAACTTCCGTTTTAACAAAGTAATGCTGTTGTGTTATTTCCACAAAGTGTACCCGTACCCACTGTTTCCCCTCATATCCCTAGTTGAATGTTGTGTCTCTCTCCAAAACCTCTTGAATCTTTATCAATAGACGAACTTGATTGCACCTGCAAAGAGCAGTGATCGGAAGGGATTTCCCAAATTCCATCTGAATAATCAGGCGAGCTACTGGATTCATTTGATATCTTTGCAACAAAATTTTGGAAAAAAAAAATTGTGACTTTGTTTGTGCGATTATAAACACAACCACATTAAGTAACGAGATTAGTTCCCCTTTTTTAATGGCAAATAATATATTTTTTTAATTCCAGAATTCCTTTTTAACCCTGAACCTCCAGCAGTGACCAAAAGAGAATTTCTCCTTACAATATCAATACAATATCGAGCAGAGAAGTGATGAGAATAAAGTCAAATATCAATTAGGGGATTATTAGTTGATCCAATACCAAATTCTCTCAACTAACATCATGAGCATTGTGTGGCAGATAGTAAGGAGAATTACTGATAAGATCTTGGGAGGGAGCAGGTGAGAGCTAGAAAAAATATTGAACACTTTTTTTTTTCATTTCGTTGATCACATACGTATGGATTTCGGTAACGCTGATAAATTTAGCTGCACACTGAAAAACTAACACAGTAACTGCCACAAAAACATAGCTCACAAATCACCGATGGTGATATTTTGAAAAGAAAAAAATTAAAAGGTCCAAAATAAATTAAATGACAGCATTTTAATATTGTATCGTTGACAAACGTTTTGGGATGAAAAGCTATTCAGAATCAGAAACAGAAATGAAACTTTCACGTTCTGACTGATCATCATGTAGGTTCTCTTAATTGTTTTGATACACTATCATCCAGACTAACGATGAGATTTTAGGGTTTAGAGGTACGAAACTATGTCCGCGTGCAAAAATAGCGCGTTGAAATGTTGATATACACACTTGTCGTGTTTATCACTGACGGAGATTTTCATGAAACTATAGATTTCGACAAACTTCTACTCAGAGACAATATCTGATAAATCCTTCCTACTGATCGTAAACAAAAGAGGTTTAAAAAACATTTCGAAAAAATATGAGATGATGGTTGATAAAAATACATAGTTGTTCAAACACACTGACGTTAATTTTCATTTTCAACTCAACCAAAGGAGAAAATTGCGTTGAAAAATGAAACTTGTCTGCCGTCAAGATCTTCAAATAACACTTCTCATATTCAAATAAATTTTTTGTCTCATTACAATTATTTGCAAACAAACTTGGTATACATACAGCGACTGATCTTGACTTTGGGGTTTGCCTTTTTTGGCTTAATAAGGTTAGCTGACAAGATCTTTTTAAATGTTTCTCTCGTTATTAACAGTTTTTGACAAAATAATTCTTTTTCCAAATAATTTAATGTGTAAATGAAATCGCTGTTGGCTTTTTTTTGAGCAACATGACAACATTACGAAGATATGACCGTTCCCATACTAAAGATTTCTTGTTTTTGAATTTTTCTGTTTTCAGGTTATTCTATCGCAGAACTTAATAACTTGAACGCATCATCTTTGTCAAACAAGCGTCTTCTGAAAGTAAGTACTGATAATATATTGCACCACACTCATCGACATTTCGATAGCTGTTGTTGATGGAAAACCTGTACAGAATGTAGCTTGGAAATAGCACCTATCCTAATCAGTATCTAACGGACACGTATTCAAGCCCAGTCGAAGCTTGAAATTTTTCCAAGTCTTATAATAAGCAGTTCTACAATAATAGCAAATATTAGTTTTAATGATTATCATTCGAGTATCAAGTTTGAAGGCGAATGCTGTTTTCAACTAACGTTACATCTAAAAAGGGAACATTTCGTTTCTCAGAATCAGATGACATTTGTACTAAAATCTTTAATATCGTTACACACTTAGTTTAAAAACTTTTTTACCTTGCTTATATCACAGCTGACAGATTGATCATCGTAGGAACTTTTGTGGCAGGATGTAACCGGAGCCGATTCCCCAGCTTTGTCAGGTACGAATTTGTAAAAGGCGTCCAAGGAAAAAATTTTTAATTTTTTTCGATAAACACGTTTTCTAGAATAAAGAAGACTTAAATTGAATCAATGTCGTACCCTTGTCAATCATGAAAGTTCACTCTGTCATTCTCTAACTATTTCCTACATGGTTAGACACTGATGTGAGTGGTTGGTAAAAAAAATAAGTAAAGGAATCAATGCATAGTGGATGACAGATGTCGAATAAGTGAAACATTCAAATACCACACGAAGCGTTGAGAATTTGGAGTTAATTATACGCTTAGAGAGTGCATTTATCTGTCGTTAAATCACAAACTAGAAATTTCAAATATCTTTCTCATTCAAATCGAGTGTTTTGTACTGAGACTGACATAGCAAAAATTTAGAAAAAGCAACGGAAGCAATGGCGGCGAAAAGCACAAATTCCCATATTTCGTAAAGCGCTACTGAATCAACAAACTATTAAATTACCAAGAAATAAGACCTAAAAACACGGTGAAGGGGCGGTTAATTACCGAACAAGACGAATCTGACTCAGTGGATCAATCACTTTAGTAAAAACTCGGATAGCACGTGGTTTGTTACATGTCTCCGTCACAGCTATGATTAAGCTCGTCACGCAACTAAAAAGACGCGTGTTCCGTGACAAACCCAAACAAAAGCTATAAGAGACAAGCTGGATATATATTTTTGATGAGAAAAATTTTGTTCGAGAATAAAAATTCACAAAATAGATTTTTTCCTGTTAAAAAAAACCCAGAATTTTAGGACCAAAAGGTAAATTCAGATTTTCCCGTGATTTGACCGTTGTTGTGCACATCATTGTTGTACATGTAGCAGTGGTCTTCAAGGAAACCACGGTACACAGATTCGACTGGATTTCAATGGCTTTATTCTACAGATGAGCGCGAGTTGACTACGCCAACTCCTAAACTTGTTACAACACTGTTTCTTTTCAAAGACACTGTCGATCAAAACCACAAGGGTTTATATGCCCTTGTAAGACTCAATTACAACAGAGTAACACTGTCCCCTAACAGCGTGACCCTCGGTCACGCTCGCATAACGCTGGTAACTAAAATACCGAGACTCTATTACAACAACGACAACTTCATTTATTCGTATCCTACATTAATTTACATGATACAATACATATATATGTGTGTGTGTACATTAATTTTACATGATATAATATATATGTACATGTGTGTGTATATATATTATATGAAAAATGGGGAGAATTCAGGCTGTCCATAATAACTATTTAGGGCTAAAAGATGGCACAGCCTTACTTAGGTTATTAATAAATTATTATTTTAAAGGATCAGGTACCACACACAGGTACTACATACAGGAACTGAGCCGAAGGAGCTGTAGTTTGCTGAGATGTAAACTCCAAGTATTCATGGCGGAAGGTCCAAGCAAAGCCCCAAGTGACGTCACACCACCTTCTGGAGAAGATGAAGAAGAAGAAAAAGAAGTAACTCTTGATTTTGATGAAGACACTTTGACAGGTGAGCCTAGAGCGGCTTTCTCTTCAAAAGGAGGCTTCGTGATCATGTTTCCTGTCTTTCAAACTACCAACACTCTGCTTTATTTCTTTTCTTTAGCAATTTTTTCTTTCTTTTTGAAGTTTTTTCGGGTAACATTTATTTGTGTGATGGCACTTCGTAATGAAAAAAATTCTCAAGGGACGAGATTTGTCATTTTACAAGGTTCTCATGGGAAGAGCTGACACTTCATGAAGGAAAGCTTCATAAATTGTTGAGATCAAATTACTTTATACTCTTTTTTACATTATTTTTTCAATACCTTGATCGCGATCGATAACAATTTTCAGTTTACTAAATATTGCTTAAATTCTTTCGTTTCAGCAATAGTTGAAGGTTACAAGAATGAAGGTAACGACGTTTACATAAAAGACGATTTTTTAAACGCCATTTACTTTTACACGAAAGGAATTAAAGTGAAATGTGGAAACAAAGAATTGAAGGCCAAACTATACAACAACAGGGCGTCAGCACATTTCAAATTAGGTGAGAATACCTTAGTTCTTTTAAGCCTACATATTTTCACATTCCTTCTATTTTTCCACTAAGCAGTCGGCCTCACAGAATCCTTGAGGTAGTTCATGAACACACGTCTGTGTCTAGAAGATGTCCACGGCACTTTATCTTGTATCACTTCCACGGAACTTAAGCCAATTTCCTTTCTCCACCACCGACATCTAGGCTCATTTCTCGGCCTGACGTCTTTATTGTTTCTTCACTTACCACCGCTGACCTCAAATACTTAAATCGGCTTCATAACACTCAAATATTTATACACAACATAGTTTACACTCAGAGAAACTGATCATTTGATTTTTGGAAACAAATTTCTAGAAAAGTATAGCTACATGTTTTGTCAGCCATGTAACGATTAACGAGCTACGCCCTTGTTTCCTTCTTTATGTTTGGTTTTGGTAACTACGGTTTGATAATCATTAATTATAATTATTAATTATATAAAATTATGCATTTCTCTTTAAAAGGCAATTACCAGGACTCACTGAGAGATGCAACAACCGCTCATCAGCTACAACCAACATATCTAAAGGCAATTGTCAGAGGTAATTTTTTTTTTCTTTTGGAAAAGTAAAAAACTACCCCACGCCATACGGTGCTTTGATTAGTTGGACATCACATGACTGGTGTAAATAGAATGAGGCGCTGTTACTCCCACATATTTTTTCTTTTTGGCTTTAATTTTCCATTTCAGAACGAGAAATTGACCTGAAAATGTAAATTAAAAGCTGCTGATACTCATCTTTCGAAGTAGAGTGCAAGAGGAAATTTTCTATCTCTTACGGACAATTTTAAGAATCATCGAGATATTTATTTTGATATTTCCACATGTAGTAAAGCTCTTTTCATAATTTCATAAATTTCCCTCCAAAAGAAGTCTTGCTTCAAAAGCGCACAAGGAAAAAAATTCTAAAATTTCTTTTTCGTCTGAGCGAAGAAAAACTGTATTAGAGAACACTTTTTCGTATGAATCCGGTTTGACAGAATTCTCTGCGTTATTTTGAATAGGAGCAAGTGCCTGTCTTGAGCTGAATAAGCCTGAAGAAGCGTACAGATGGTGTGTTCAAGGATTAGCCGTATCCTTTTGTCAGATCTAAAGAAAGAGCGTGGTCTCTCTTAGTATGCCAAGAGCCAGAGTTGAAATATTTAGTATTAAGACTTACGGCACGCATATCAGATGTAAGCTATTCGGAATTTTGAAAACATCTTGCTTTTTCAGAGAGTGTCCAAATGAAAAACGCTCTTCATTATAACGGAGTGAACTTCGATTTTCTTTTGTTTTGTTTTCATTAATCACATACAAAACAATAAATCTAGAAACTGAATGTTAAAAGCCACAAACACAGAGCCAAATTTCTTGACCACTAGCATTCCCGCTAGCTGTTGAAAAGACTGCCATTAAGAAATTGCGCATGCGTATAAATGCAGTCCCAAGGCAACATTCTCCTTGTTCGGTATTATTTGCATCTTAACTGTATGTAGATTGAAATAAACGATACCCTGTGGCGACTGAGAAACAGGTCATTCTGGGAATGTTTCAAATTCGGAAATGTAAGTGTATGGTCTAGTAAATGGCTTTGCCTTCTTCATCCTAGTTCTCATTAAAAATCATAAAAAATTCTAGCATCCTCTGAAATGACACACGATTATTTAAAAAACTATTCACCATTGTTGGATGGCGACTGTTATTCTGGATCTCTCCGTGACTTTTCGGAAGCTTTTCTACAATTTCAACGAAGAGAGCCCTAAAACACCTCGAGAAGTTGTAAAGTTCTTTAGTCGACTTTTACCTTTACAACTAGAATTTTTATCGATACTGTACCAGTGAAACCACATTTCGAGATAAATAAAGATTTCGGGTTTCACGAGAACATAACAGTCGAAAATTCGGTTTGATATGTCATTAAAACAACATAATCGATAAATACGTTCTTTAAAAGATCTTTGCTTAATATTTGTGCTTATTTATCCTTGAACTAAGTGAATTAAAGTGTTGACAACGAATGATGGTCATTCAGAGTATATTGATACCTTAGTGTGCCGTTAAAAGCCTCATATGGACCATAGCTAACACTAACGATAGGTACTTTGGAGTTTTGGACTAAAATATGATTTTGGTAAAGACTGATAGAACTCGATTTTCACTGGCTGTACAGAGACTGCATCTTAAGAAAACATACTTATTTCAACTGAGAAAGCCTTTGGCCTTTGGTAAACCAAGGTACAGTTGCAACTTTCATTTTTAAATTTGACAAACAAACATTAAAACCGAAATAATTACGCAATTTTTATGCAGTTTTCTTTCCCTTTTTTTCAAGCCTAAGACGAAGACAGTAATCGAAATAATAAAGCAAGAATTCCACAATGCAAGAGAACTGGGTGACAGGGCAGGCGAGAGATGTGCCTGCAACACGCTTGGCTGGGCTAGTTATGTGCTGGGTGATTTCAATCAAGCCATAGAGTACTGCAAACAACATCTTAGTATTGTTAAAGACCTGGGAGACAGGGCAGACGAGGGAATGGCCTACCACAATCTTGGCTCGGCTTATTACCGCCTGGGTGATATCCATCAAGCCATAGAGTATCATAAACAACATCTTAGTATTGCCAAAGAACTGGGAGACAGGGCAGAAGAGGGAAATGCCTACCACATTCTTGGCTCGGCTTATGAGACGCTGGGTGATTTCAATCAAGCCATAGAGCACTACAAACAACATCTTAGTATTGTTAAAGACCTAGGAGACAGGGCAGACGAGGGTATGGCCTACCACAATCTTGGCTCGGCTTATTACCGCCTGGGTGATATCAATCAAGCCATAGAGTATCATAAACAACATCTTAGTATTGCCAAAGAACTGGGAGACAGGGCAGACGAGAGAAATGCCCACCACAATCTTGGCTCGGCTTATGAGAAGCTGGGTGATTTCAATCAAGCCATAGAGTACCACAAACAACATCTTAGCATTGTTAAACAACTGGGAGACAGGGCATGCGAGGGACATGCCTACAACAATCTTGGCATGGCTTATTACCGGCTTGGTGATATTAATCAAGCCATAGAGTACCACAAACAACATCTTGGTATTACCAAAGAACTGGGAGACATGGCAGGCGAGGGACATGCCTACCACAACCTTGGCTCGGCTTATCGCGAGCTGGGTGATTTCAGTCAGGCCATTGCGTACCACAGGCAAGAGCTTAGTATTGCTAAAGAACAGGCAGACAGGACAGGCGAGAGAAATGCCCACCACAATCTTGGCTCGGCTTATGAGAAGCTGGGTGATTTCAATCAAGCCATAGAGTACCACAAACAACATCTTAGCATTGTTAAACAACTGGGAGACAGGGCATGCGAGGGACATGCCTACAACAATCTTGGCATGGCTTATTACCGGCTTGGTGATATTAATCAAGCCATAGAGTACCACAAACAACATCTTGGTATTACCAAAGAACTGGGAGACATGGCAGGCGAGGGACATGCCTACCACAATCTTGGCTCGGCTTATGAGAATCTGGGTGATTTCAATCAAGCCATAGGATACCACAAGCAACATCTTAATATTGTTAAACAACTGGGAGACAGGGCATGCGAGGGACATGCTTACAACAATCTTGGCATGGCTTATTACCGCCTGGGTGATATCAATCAAGCCATAGAGTACCATAAACAACATCTTGGTATTGTTAAAAAAATGGGAGACAGGGTATGCGAGGGACGTTCCTACAGCAATCTTGGCATGGCTTATTACCGGCTTGGTGATATCAATCAAGCCATAGAGTACAGCAAACAACATCTTGGTATTACCAAAGAACTGGGAGACATGGCAGATGAGAAACGTGCCTACAACATTCTTGGCTTGGCTTATCACGACTTAGGTGATATCAATCAAGCCATAGAGTACCACAAACAATATCTTAGCATTGTTAAACAAATGGGAGACAGGGCATGCGAGGGACATGCCTACCGCGATCTTGGCTCGGCTTATCGCGAGCTGGGTGATTTCAGTCAGGCCATAGAGTACTACAGGCAAGAGCTCAGTATTGCTAAAGAACTGGCAGACCGGGCAGGCGAGGGACATGCCTACCGCGATCTAGGCTCGGCTTATCGCGAGGTGGGTGATTTCAGTCAGGCCAAAGAGTACCACAGGCAAGAGCTTAGTATTGCTAAAGAACTGGCAGACAGGGCAGGCGAGGGAAATGCCTACCGTGATCTTGGCTCGGCTTATCGCGCGCTGGGTGATTTCAGTCAGGCCATAGAGTACCACAGGCAAGAGCTTAGTATTGCTAAAGAACTGGCAGACAGGGCAGGCGAGGGACATGCCTACCACGATCTTGGCTCGGCTTATCGCGCGCTGGGTTATTTCAGTCAGGCCATAGAGTACCACAGGCAAGATCTTAGTATTGCTAAAGAACTGGCAGACAGGGCAGGCGAGGGACATGCCTACCACGATCTTGGCTCGGCTTATCGCGCGCTGGGTGATTTCAGTCAGGCCATAGAGTACCACAGGCAAGAGCTTAGTATTGCTAAAGAACTGGCAGACAGGGCAGGCGAGGGACATGCCTACCACGATCTTGGCTTGGCTTATCGCGAGCTGGGTGATTTCAGTCAGGCCATTGCGTACCACAGGCAAGAGCTTAGTATTGCTAAAGAACAGGCAGACAGGACAGGCGAAGAATGTGCCTACAAAGAACTTGGCTCGGCTTATGGAGATCTGGGTGATTCCAATCAAGCAATAGAGTACCACAGGCAGAATCGTAATATCGCTAAAGAACTGGGAGATAGGGCACACGCCTACATAGCGCTTGGTATGGATTATTACAAGCTGGGTGATCACAATCAAGCCATCAAGTACGCCAAGTCATGTAGAGACATTACTCAAGATCCAGCAGCCAAGTTATCCTCCTTAGAAATCCTTAGTGCAAGTTATTTCAGCCTGGGTAAATTCGTTAAAGCTAAGGATTTTTCTGAGGAAATGATTGATCTCGCTAAGGTCAACGGAAATAGGAGAAGAGAGGCTAGTGCCTATTCCGTTCTTGGAATGGTTTATGCTCGACGAAATCATTTTAAGTTGGCAAAAGAGTACCTTGAGAAAGCGCATGCCATTGCCAAAGACATGAGATGCCAGTCCAGGAAGGTCATGTGGGCCATAGGCGATTTTTTTTTTCAAAAGCGTGAATTCGGACGAGCCATGGAGTATCACAAGAAAGGTCGTAACCTCAGTCTGGAAACAGGGGAGGAACTAGGCGAAGGATTTTCATTCTTCAACATGGGTTCTATTTTTAAAACAGTTGGAAACTTGCACGAAGCGGTTGATTGTTATCAACGTAGTATTAAACTTTTCAATCAGTTAAGAATCCTTCAAGCTGAAGATGAGTTGAAAATAACCTTCTGTGATGCACATCAAATGAGTTATGATGCTCTCTGGAGAACTTTGCTTGAGCTGTCAAAGTTCGACGAGGCGTTGTGTGTTGCGGACCAAGGACGAGCCCAAGCCTTGTTAGATCTCATCAAGCTACGATTCTGCTCCCAACAGCCAGTTTCTGGATCAGTTGAGGCTAAATCGGGGATCTTCCAAATGGTCACTGATATCTCTAGTCCGACGCTTTTTGTTGCACTTCAAGAAAATGCAGTTAACCTATGGGTAATCAGGAAAGACAGATATCTGCTGTTTAAACAGAAAGAAGTGAATCATCTCTTTAAAAATACCACCAACTATTTGGAGAGTTTAAGGAAGAAGGCCTATGAAGAAGTACGAGGAAGATTCAGGGTAATCTGTGAAAGCCGCACATTAGATGAGACCGGTACCGAACAAGAATTGCCACCCGCCGAGGAAAGAGGTGAAGATACAGGAAACCCATCACGGTCTGACGAGAATCCTCTGCGTCTCTTTCATGAGTGCATCGTAAGTCCTATTTCAAATTTGATCACAGATGACGAGTTGGTTATCGTTCCTGATGGTCCATTGTGGCTCGCCCCTTTTGCTGCATTTTTGGATTCCGAATCAAAGTACCTCAGTGAATCCATGAGGTTACGATTTCTACCGTCATTGATGAGCATGAAGCTAATCAACGCCTCTCCGGTAGAATATCACCAAAAGAGTGGAGCGTTGCTCGTAGGAAATCCATGTCTAGAAGACTTTACCACCTTTTTCGGAGAAAACAAATTTGAACCCTTGCCCTGCGCCGAAAAGGAAGTAAAGATGATTGGAAAATTGCTTGGTATCCATCCACTTACTGGAAAAGAGGCAACCAAGGCTGAGGTGTTGAAAAGAATCGGTTCGGTTGCTGTGGTGCACATTGCTGCCCACGGAAAATTCGACACTGGGGAAATTGCATTGGCTCCTAATCCAGAACGAAAATACAGAAGACCAGAAGAACAAGATTTCAGGTTAACAATTTCCGATGTACAAGCAGCAAAGTTGCGTGCAAAGCTTGTTGTGTTAAGTTGTTGTCACAGTGCCCAAGGCAAGGTGTCTAGTGAAGGTGTGGTCGGTATTGCACGGGCTTTCCTCGGTGCTGGTGCTCGTTCTGTTCTGGTCGCACTGTGGTCAATTGATGACGAGGCCACCATGAAGTTTATGGAAAGCTTTTACGAAAATCTGAAGAAGAGAAACAGCGCCAGTGTGTCACTCAACCGGGCGATGAAATGTCTGCGAGAATCAGAAAAATTTTATGCCCCGCGGTTCTGGGCTCCGTTTGTACTCATTGGTGATGACGTCACGATAGATTTTGAACAAATCTCTAAAGAATCGTAAGTAGCAATTTTTATACAGAATTTTACTGAAAGCATATTATCGTACAATTATCTGTAATAAGCTGATATGAAAGGTTGGTAAACTTCGCTTTTTAAAGAGTGATGAAAATCATTCCCGGAGATGAATTTCCGCAAGTGATCTGATTTGCTCTGTTCTTTATCCGTCTTTTCTTTTAGATGCGAAAACAACACCTATTAAATCCTTTCACACCAACATGATTACGTCATCAGCTGATTTCAAAATGTTGTTTAGTTCAATGACTGTAATGTTCCTTTGATTTCAGATTCCAAGCAAAAGAAGCATCAATAACTGAAGCTAAGGCTCAAGATGAACATGAACAGATGCCATAAAATGAAAGTTCTAGCGTGCATTGCACTGATGCAGTTCAGTAAATACCAGTAAAGTAACGTCTAGAAAAGACTGAGAGAATGCGTAAACGCCTGTCGACTTCACGTGAGTCTCGTGGGTAAGTTGCCCGGGTCAAAATTCGTCAGAGAATTGGCTGAAAAGTAAATCAAGAATGTCTTAATTCCTTGATGCAAAAGTCTAAACGTCAAATTCAAGTTTCCAGTTGCAATCTCAATTATCCCAGTGTACGTTTGGCTTACGCTAGGACACAGGGCGTATTTACAATGATGAAATCTTAATTTTTTTATCAATTACCTTTTTACACATGGAAATTGATCTATATAATCAAGCCGAGATTCGCGCCAACTGCTGATCATCTCGGCAGCGAAGGTTACAGGTCACTTCTTAGCCCGAAGAGATTTTTTGATTGTGTTTCAAGTTTAACCTCAGAAATAATCGACATGTACATATTTTAGATTCTTAGTGTAGCACAATTACTGAGCAAGGCAAACTACAACTGCGTATCATTTGTAATGAGCTAAACTGAAGACAAGAATGGTTGAAATATTGAATTTTTTTTCTCTTTTCTTGAATATTTTCTAGCATGCAAAGAAATGATCATTGCAGGTAAACTGCAATTAAAGAAATTAAAGAAATAAAGTCTGATAAACACCAGGCTTCCACGGGATTCGAAACCCGTGCCTCCCAGACTCCTTAACCTCATGTTGGGAGCGAGGCACAGTTCAAAGGGTTCCTCGTTCCCATAATTAAGATTCTTTTCGTTGTTTTAAAGATATGCACGATTGTTCGAACAAAAAGATATTAAAATAATTTTCATAAATCGAATTATTTTCAATTAAAAGATGGTTTTGCGATTGAAAAAAGTGTACGCTGGCAAAAGTAAGGCATCAGAGTTTCGATAATTTCCTTTAAGTTAAACGTAGTATTTTGCATGACTGCTTTACGTCGGCCTTAGTGAATTTTTTTGGTCGAATTGACATAGTAAGAAGCGAAAATGAAAACATGTAATCTTAGCAAACTATTTGTTTTAATAAAGCTTAATAGACTGAGATGAAGTATATTGCTATCATTATATTTCGAGGGAAATTTCACGTCGGATTCGACAACGACAAACAAACAAACCAGGTGTAGAAAAATTAATACCGTCGAGGCTGGCATATTGATTTCTTACGGGAAGGAGCCATTAATTATTATTATCATTATTAATAGGCTCCTTCTTCCCAGATAATAAAAAGACAAAGAAAGAAATGAGAAAAAGGTTTTCCTCCAAAATTTGACTCTATCCATCTATTTTCTCTCTCTTTTTTCCTCTTTATAATTCCCCGAACGATCCAAATTTGTCCAAAGGGACCTAATGGAAACTAAAGCTCAAAAGAAGACTTTTTCTGGAGAGTGCATTAATTTTCGCGAGAAGTTTACCATCAAACGAATTCTATTACTGGCCCCAGTTTTCCTCTCGTCTTCTCTTTTCAAGCCAGGTGTGTCACCTGTTAGGAAACCTTGCGAAATTCTAAGTGGGAGGGGGGGGGTAAGACACGACAAACTAACATCCCATCAAGGATGGGGGGGGGTAACCAAAGTCCTGGTACCTTCACGCGACAAAAACATCACCGTGGACCGGTAGTGGGGACCATTTTGAGTTAGCTTGTGCGCACACTCTATCTTGCTTACCCCCGGTTGATTAGGTAACCGATCATTAAGAAAGAGAAGTCGACTTGGAAGCCTTTAAATTTTAATGACATAAAAACATAAATAGAAAATAAACCTGATCTTCTCTTTATCTCGTCATGCTGTTCTGCCTTAATGTCACAAGAGGACATTTTTTCCACGTCCCCTTAAGTTTAGCTATAGTGGTTTACACGGCCATTTTCCTGGCATGTTCCTCACTTGTTTGTCGGCCACGGGTTCTTGAGGCTATTGGCTCTTCACGTGTTACCTTCACCACCTAATGGGCGGCTCAATACCACCATGACCTTGATCAGGCTTGATTAGTTAACATTTTTTTGTCTGGAAAACTCTTCGAGGCCCTGTCCTCTTCCAGTTCATCTGGTTTGTTTGTTTTCTTTGTTTGTTTGTTTTATTCTTTTTATTTTTTAATCAATCCAGACCGTGAAGGATGTAAATTCTTCAGCGGTTCACAAGCACCTTCACATTACAGTCCGGGTCAATAAATTCGTTATCAATACCTCTTACTAACCAAGTTCGGGGGTTGTACTGTACGTTTCGGACCGAGTTTTTTCCTCTCGGAATTATGGCCCCAGCGCGGATCAATAGATTCGGGATAAGTTAATTCTTATTATCACAGAGTTGCAAAGTTTGAAACTTTTTTCTCCTGATTTTAATCCTTCCCGCCAAAGGTGGGATTTATTAATTTACAGGAACTGAAACTTGCGTAACACTGCAACATTCTTCTGCCAAATTATTTGAATAATTCAAAGACTGAACTTAACAAGGTGACGCCTATATTTAAGAGAGTGGAAAAAGTTTAAACTAAGCACAGAGGTGTTTCGGCAAGTCTAAACTCGGTTGGAAAACCATCTTTAGTGAAACTTTTTTGAAAAGGGATTACCGTTCAATTAAAAAATCACTATTAGATTTGGTTATTAGAAAGCAATGCACACGTAATTTTTACGTAAACAAAAGTAAATCAAGCAATACGTTTCGCTTGATTTGGTAAACATCCCAAATTGCTCGGGCTGAAACAAATCAGTTTCCCAAGAGAAGAGAAGATTTACATATGCGGTTGTAGTCTGATGGCTTAACCATTTGGAGCATATAGACATTTGAAACTTTGTGATATATATTTTATTATTAATGATATTAATTTGTCATGTTACGAGGAGGAAATCGGGCGGTAGCAAACTATTCAAAATTAAATCCCACGCCACCTTATACAGGTATCGCCCAGATATTATACATTGTCGTGGTTCTGTAATTGGAGTCATTATCTCTCATCAGCCCCAATATTAAACACTGACCCCTGCCAAACCAGTTTATACGTGAACTACAAACTTAACTATTAAAAACATTTGCCTACAGCGATTTTGAAACGTCAAACGTACGTGACGGCAGAACTTGCGTGTTGTTCGTTTCACCAAAAGTAAACAACTTGAAGTCGAATTCACATTCTCACGTGATCGCTCACGAGCTGCAGCCTCGCTGTGGCGAAGCAATGAATTTGATGATATCATTCAGATTCGACAAGTGACCGCAGAAAATTTTTAGTTTTGCTTTTACAGTTGCCTGCACTTCAGGAATGGCTTCGTTCTTTAAGTTAGTCTATCTTTGTTCTGTGAAATGGATAATTTGAAGTGTGGTTATTTTTGGAGCTTCAGCAAGTTGGAAAGATCATCGACAATCTTGCCTTAGTCTAGCCGGTCAAACGAAAACAATTTGAGGATCTGGTACCAATCACGTTTCATCCTCTTCGAAGGCAGCAATTTTGAGTCGTTTAAGGATTAAGCAAGAACGTAATGGCATCTGTGAAAGTAGCAGTGAGAGTGAGGCCTTTCAATCAAAGGTAAGACGTAATTGTTAAGTTATCATCCTAAAGTTTGAGTCAGTTGAGTTGGCGTTATTCGTTTATCTTTCCGTGTCACGACTTTCGGCTTTGCAGGGAAAAAGGCATGGGCGCTCAATCTATAATCGAGATGGAAGGAAAGAAAACAACCATTATGAATATCAAGGTAGACATATTTAGTCGCAAATGTGCTTTTGTTAAGCGTGCTAAAATGTTGTAACTTTATGAATCAGGTGTCGTGTAGAGTGACCATCAAAACACGACGAAAGTCATGTGTAATACAGCAGGTCGAGTTCGTTTATTCAGTATTTTTATTTCAGGCAAATGCATTAACTGGTGATGGAGAGAGGCGAAATCGCGTGAAGGATTTTTCTTTCGATTTTTCCTACTGGTCTGTTAACGAGAGAAGCCGACACTATGCTTCACAAGAAAGGGTAAGATTTGCATAAGCGCACTTGTCTAGTACATTCCATGATCAATCGAGCACTTGATCGCATGCTCGATTGTTTTTACAATGATATTCATGTATGTTCTTGCAAGTTTTGACATAAATTTCTTTACAAACCTGTCGATTTTCCAATCATCGCTGAAAACTTAATCCAACGTCCCAGTGGGTGACATGGTGTTCCCGAGAAACGACCCACTTAAATTTAAGAGCCATTGTAGGCCCTTCTTCGAATCGTTGTTTACGTCCGTTATTGTCACTTGTATATTGATCTCATGACCAGACCGGCTCATCTAAATTTAACAACTAAATTTCCGGACTTTTCCATTGTCCTTTCAGTTTGAGAGCAATCCTTGATTTTATTCGGATAGGAGTAATTTGCAAGTCAAACGATTGTATTTCAGCTTGATCAGGGTTAAAAAAATATAGTTTTATTGTCTAGTTTCAAATGAAAACATTAATGTAATGCATTCTTTAACGTTATAAATAGATTGCTTTGTTCTGAATTTAAACACAAAGGGTGATTCTCTCGGAAGAAATTCTGTTGTGCTTGGTAACAAATTTAGCAAGTTAATTATGTATATCATGCTGATTTTTAAACTCAAACAGCTGGTCATGTATGTAATCGTTATTTGAAGCCACGGGAGATTGTCAGAATTATTTGTTTTGATCAGGGGGAATAACTGTAAAAAATTTCATTTGCATGGAGTAACAATTCAATAATTTTTCAACAAAAATAACTGTAAGTAAGAGATTATGAATCGATCAAATTTCTATTAAGTCAATCAATCAACACTTTCTTTCATTTACTCTCAAATCATTCATTTGTCATAATCAGGTTTGTTTATATCTTCTTTTTGGCATTATACTTTGAAATAACTTACATTTATCCAGTGAAGATACATGTAAGTTAGGTTGTGGCATTAAAATGGAGATGATTATTTTTACTTTGTCTGGGAAAGAAACAACAACTATCAATGCCAAAATTTCTGAACCATGTTTTGCCACATAACCAAAAGCCTTGCATATGAAACAATAATAAGTAAAATCTGAACACTCCAAAAAAAGCAAAGAACTTTTTTCCTCTGCAGTAATTTATGCAGTTGTTTGGAGAGCTTAGACCAACATGGACCTACAGCTCAGCTGGTTTTCTGTTTATCCTTTTTAGTTCAAGATGTCAAGGAGAACATATGAAATACTGACCAGAAATTTGAGGCTCATCAGTCACCTCTTTTATTAACATCCATCCACTTGTACTTAAAAACTCCAAGAAAACCCTAAAATCATTCAGCCAAACTGCCTACATAAATTATCAGCGTAGCCTTCAAATTTAATTTACATTTATGACTGTGCGATTGTAATGTTATGGCAAATCAAGCAACAAAATGCTCCCCATAGCTGCATTGCAATGTAAGCAACTGCAGAAAAGAAACCTAAAAAAAAATTTGGCTTCAACAGGATTTAAATCATGTCCCCCAGATACTATTAGGTGCTAAGTCTACCAACTGAGCTATGAAGCCACACATTGGAGGTCAGGTAAATTTAAAAGGGTTCGTCTCTTCCTTAAAGGAATCTGATCACAATTTTAATGAAATCAATTTTATTTGACCTTGTTTGATGTCCATCTGCAGGTCAAATGAAATTTATTTCATTCATATTGTTGTGGCTTAGCACAATCCATCTGTCTCCTACAGGTTTTTAAAGACCTTGGCACGGATGTCCTTAAAGCAGCATTTGAGGGTTACAATGCATGCATTTTCGCTTACGGACAAACTGGTTCTGGCAAGACCTACAGCATGATGGGAAGTCCAGATAACCAGGGTCTGATACCAAGGATATGCGAAGGTTTATTTTCAGGCATGCGTAATAATGCTGATAATGGACCTTCTTACCGAACAGAGGTCAGCTTTTTGGAAATCTACAATGAGCGTGTCAGAGATCTTCTTAGACCTCCCATAAAGGGAAGGCCTGTTCACTCGCTGAAAGTCAGAGAACATCCTAAGGAAGGTCCCTATGTTCAGGGTGAGCTTCTGAAAGACTTTTTGGAGGGTTCTCATGCATTTAGTTTTGTTAATTTTTTTTTCAGTATTGCATTTTATTTGCCATGTGATCTTCAACATACTAAATATTGTAAAACCATTAGATAAGAAAGATGGTAAATTTTTGAACTCATAGTAACAGATTAAAGAAAGATGTTAGGAAGATGCTTTTATTGGGAGTTCTTAAAGTTCTTTTTCTTGAGTATGCCTGTGTCATTCACAAAATAGTGTAATCTTTGAGGAAAGATGTTACAAGTGTTACAAGTCTCGGCAGCTCAGTAGTAGAGTATAGAAGAGTTTGATTCCTGAGGAAATGGATTTTTCTTTATTACTGGTTCATGATAAGACAAATAACCTTCTTATCTTTCTAACCTTTTCTGTTTCATTTTCTCTGTTTTAATTCATTTTCCTATCAGCCAGTACTTTGGAGTCATGATTGGCACCCTGGACTCACAATTGCCAGGTCTAGGTTTAAGCCCTCAGGCCAGATCACAGCATTCCTTTTACACACAGGACCCATTATACTCCCTCTCTCTCTCTTCTCTGGATTATTCACAGATACCTCCAACTATTAGGTTTAACTTCCCATGGTTGAGTATCTCACACTAACAGTTATCCCTTTAGACTATAATATCAGTATCCATATTCCTCATACTCTCTCCTATACATATCCTTCAGTACTGAGAAGGAGAATTTGTTTAAAAATCAAAGCTTCTTAGGTTGGAAATCATTTCTGTTATTCTCATGATCTGAATGAATGATGCAGCAGTGTTATTGTAAGGAGAATTAAGATGCTGGTCATTCTAAGGGTTTAAAGAGTTAATTCCCATTTAATCTAAGCCACAAACTGAAACCATAATAATAATAATAATAATAATAATAATAATAATAATAATAATAATAATAACTTTATTTACCAAGGGTGACACATTACAAATAAGAACTGGTAAACTTGTGGCCCTCTCCTAAGATATAAAACTAATTTATAAATATAAAAAAAAACCAGTAAATGTAATATTTAATGTAATATTAAAAAGGGGTCAGACAATACAAAAAATTGTGAAACAGGAAAGCCATTCAAGCCAGCATAACCTTCCTTTATAAAATTACCATAATTCTGTTTGAATGCATTAACACTGGAGCTAGATCTTGTATTAATAGGTAGAGAGTTCCAAAGTTTTGTGGCTGTAACAAGAAAAGTTTTTCCACCTTCTGTGTGTCACAGTTATACCTAGGACAGCTTATATTTATATCACTATAATGCAAGGTTCTGGTTGACAGGTCGCTGATATTCACTTATCTGCCACCTAAGTACTCTGGGCTTTGTCTATTTGAGCATTTGCAGAATAAGCATAATTTATTTACCATTTTGTGTATAAACCATAGAGGAATATATTTTAAGGATCACAAAACCTTATCTTCAGTTATATGTGTTTGTTATACAATGTTTGTAATTTTGTAATATAATTTTTTTCCTTTTCCACAGATCTTACCAGGCATCTTGTATCAGATTATGCGGCAATAGAAAATCTGATGGAACAGGGTAACACCCATCGGTAAATACAAGTCAGTTATGCTGTAATTATTATCCACATATCAACTGTAATTGTTGATTGATGGTACTTACTGATAACAGCTGCATTCTCTGTACACACCCCTTTGTGATTGCAAAATTTAATTTGTAGACTAAGGCCTGGCTTAAAGTTGAACTTTACATGTGCTAAACCTAAAACCAATTTGGGTTGACCCAAATAATAAAGTTCGGCAGTTGATTCAAATGTCAAAGTTAATTAACTTGAAATTAATTGGAAAAATGATCATGACTCTATGGCAGTCAACAGTAATAATAAATAATAAAGTCCGGCAGTTGATTCAAATGTCAAACCTAATTAACTTGAACTTAATTGTAAAAATGATCATGACTCTATGGCAGTTAGTAGTTATTGGTCACCAAAATGTAGGAAAAAATGTGGGAAGACAAATTGTGGAAATGAAGAACTTATTTTTCTTGCAAGTGCAATAAAGGAGGATGGAAGAAGGTGACTGAAGATGCATTTGGCATTAAATAACCTGGCTGCTAGGAGGAGATGAGTTTTGAATTTGGCTTGCCTTCTATAATTGCTCATTTCCCAAAGGAACATCACCGTTCCTTGTCCAGTTTATAATTTTTGTTGGCTAAAATGAAATTCTGGCTGGTGGGAAAATGTTTGCAACATCTATTCAGAGGTAAGGTTCAAGAAAACCTTCAGAGTATCCCGGGTAGCATATAATTTTATCCTGAACAATATTGAACCCTTCCTTATTCAGCAAATTGTGATGGAAGAAGTGATATTGCCAGCACTGAGGCTTGCTATTTGTCTGTATAGACTAGATAGAGGAGAATATCTTAATACCATTATAGAAATTGCTTTTCTATCCACTGGCCTGATTTGGGAAATCTGTCTCCTGATCATTGCCTTCGCTTTCCAGAAGGTTAAATTTTGTTGTCATTTCCTCTTGAAAACATGACTTACAGTATGCTACCATACTGCCTGCTTTCCACATGCTACGTTCTCGTTGTTTCCAAACAGAGAACACAGCATACAGAAGTAATTCACGCACCTCAGGCATGTATATTTCATGCTCTCAAAGTAAGAGGAATGCATATTTTCCGCTCTTCTTGCTATTTTGTCGCAAAACAAGTCATGTTTGCATGACAAAATATGCTAAGCATGGGTAAAAATTTATCAATTTAATGTATTTGTAATGTATGCATTAGATTCGGCACATGAAAAGCTTCAAGGAATGAAATGATATCAATCTAATTGATTCAAACCTTGAATTTAAATGCAAACTGAACCTAATTATTAGATTCGGCACATGTAAAGTTTGACATTTGAACCGGGCCTAAGTTCAATTTTTGTCTGGTAGAAAAGTTGTAAAAGTTGCTTTTCTTCTTTTCTTTTTTCTTGCATATTGTGATTTTTTAACAAAAACCTTTTCCACTAAAATTAGACTATTGAACTAAATGAACTACATTCACAATACATACATATTCTGTACATACATGTATCACAAGTGACAGACATATACACATTTTCTTACCCTGGAAAGTGAAATATTCCTTGTATTTTGCTTTCTATATATATCTTTCCAGAACTCTTTATATACTGTTTGTCATAACGATGTCACCTGAAGAGGAATTGTAGCAGGTTATAATGTACATGTAAAAACATGTTTTTTAAATCTATTTTATTAACTTTTAGGGTTACAGCAAGTACTGGGATGAATGACACCAGCAGCAGATCACATGCAATATTTACAATCAATTTCACACAAGTCAGTAACTTCAATTTGTTTTCTTTTTTTTTTTAACACAGAACCTAACCACATGTGATGCATTCTCTGAGAATCAAATTGCCATCCTTGATCCCTCACTATGCTCATTTAAAGCTCTCTCCTTTGGGGAGATACTTCACATCTGTAGTGCTTTTCTGATTTCCTCTTTAAGTCTGTATAAGTAGCAATAAACTTCCTGGAAAACTTGGACAAACTGTGAGGATCAACTTGTGATAGACAAGCATCTGAGCAATAACAAAAACACTTTGTGGGACCATTTAAATTTATCTCTTTGTATCGTCTCCATAAAATTACCAATAAGTTCAAAATGAACAATAGGTCAATGAATATTGTTTTTTTTGTTTGTTTGTACTCAAACTGTAGGCAAAGTTTGACCATGACATGCCTTGTGAAACAGTCAGCAAGATCAACTTGGTTGATTTAGCTGGAAGGTAAAATGTTTTCAATGTTTACTATAATCTAGTTTTCATTTTTGCCTCAACAAAAAATAGGAAATGCAAAACTGCATTATTCAGTCTTTATCAAATAAAGTAATTTTTCATTACTCAATTATTGATTAATTTTCAATTCATTAACAATTGATCATTAGCATTTTATGATGGGTGTAACAATACATCTTGAGCAGTTCCATACTGTAAATGTTGTAATTTCGCAGTGAGAGGGCTGACGCCACAGGACTGACAGGTGAACGACTGAAGGAAGGTGCCAATATCAACAAGTCACTGGTCACCCTGGGAACTGTCATTTCTGCTTTAGGTAATAAGTGCTCAGTATGATTTTGGAAAAACGTGAACTGTGATGTTTCTTTTTCTGAATATGTGAAATTGATGGGTATTTTTTCCTTCAATTTTGTAACAGGTATAAATTAATATGTAGAGATTACTGTATTTCCTTTAATTAACTGCCCACACTCCAATAAAGGCCCTCCCTTGAATAAGTGCCCACCTGTTAGGCCTATAATTGAGAGTGCCCCCTTTCTGCTCCCTCACTTTTTGAATAGTGTGGATACAAGAAAAACCTCTTTCTATCTATTTTCTTTCTATTATAATAATTATAACTTTCTTAGCTTCAACTGCAGCTGAATCAGAACAGGAGAATAGTTTTGTAAGAGTGCCCCCCCTCAATTAAGCCTCTTCCATCCAATAAATACCAGTCCTTTTAGCTGAAGTTTTAGATAAGTGCCCAGGCACTTATTCAAGGAAATACACTATACTTGTATATCTAATGTCTGCAGGCAGATTATGGTATTTTATGCCTCACTATTTTGTCATTTTACGATTATATTTCATCATATTCAATTTTAATTAGCTTTCAACCAGAATGATCATAATCCAACATGGTATTGGATCAACTAATAATCCCCTAATTTGCATTTTTCTTTACTCTCATCACTTGTCTGCTTGATATTGTATTGATATTGTATTGATATTGTAAGGAGAAATTCTGTCTTGGTCACTCATGGAAGAAAGACAGTTAAAAATGGTTGGAAACCCCTGTTTATTAGTAAAGGGAAATTCCTAATAATATTTTTGATTTAAAATTGAATATTCCTTACAGCTGATGCATCAACAGGGAGTCATAGTTCATCTCATCATCATCACAAGTTCATCCCGTACCGAGATTCTGTTCTGACCTGGCTTCTGAAGGACAGTCTGGGAGGAAATTCAAAAACTATCATGATTGCTAGTAAGAAACTTTTTGTCAGTTAGTTTTACCAATATTACTGTTCAGTGATCTGCTTTCCCTCTAGGTCTCAGACCACACCATGCTCCTGAGCATTACATGAATGTTTGGTTCTCTTTAACCCTTTAACTCCCAAGATCTCACTAGTAGTTCTCCTTACTGTCTGCTTATGGTTCTTGCGATGTTAGTTTGGAGAATTTGGTATTGGATCAACTAATAATCCCCTAATTAATATTTTTCTTTATTCTCATCATTTTTCTGCTTCATATCGTATTGATATTGTAAGGAGAAATTCTATCTTGGTTACTCATGGGAGTTAAAGGGTTAACCATTTGCACCCTAACATCAGTATGCATATTCTCCATACTATTCTCTCTACATTTCCTTCGTTTCTGGCAAGGAGAATTTGATTAACAATCAAATGCTTCTTTGGCTGGTGATCATTTCCTTTATTCTTGTGACCTTAGTGTTTAATTTGACTTAGGGGTGATATTAAGTGAGAACAAACTAGATGCTAGTCACTCTTAGGGGCTCAAGGGTTCGGTTACAATTTAGGAATGGAGTTCTTGTTAGCTTTTGGGCACTAGCTGAAAGCGCAGTCTTTTAGATTTTGTGTATTTTGTTGTTGACTAGAATATTATAGCAGCACCTTAGTTCTCAGTATTAAATTGGCAAAATAGTAGGCAGGCCTTTGTTTTCCTTCCTTGTTGAGATGCACAATGTACACTGCATGTCTTGGCTGGGCCATGTTAGAGTGCAGCTTATCCTTCAAAGAGAGATGGCAGTGCACAGACTGCAAAAAAACTTTATAATGATTATATTATGCAGTCAGTGACAGAATTTATTTGCTGTTCTCCTTAGCCATCTCACCAGCAGATGTAAACTATGCAGAAACACTCAGCACTCTGCGATATGCCAATCGCGCTAAGAATATCATCAACAAACCCACCATCAATGAGGTGAGGTATTTGTTACATGGAAGCATTTTGCCTTACCTCTCTCATGTATGGCAGCATTGTACACACTCAATGCACATGCAATTTCCAAGCACTCAAAATGCAAACTGTGTGTCACTACATACACCTGTGTCTTATAAAAAAATGTACACATGCGAATGTGAAAAGCATGTTAATAATTACACAAATTAGTAATTCAGAACTCATTATGTGTGTGTTCTGAGACAAAAGATTGGATTCATAATAATGTGTAAGATTTCCATAGAGCATTATAAAGTGAGTTGCTATATTTGTTGCATTAATGTCAACATATATAAAAAAAAAGGGAAACTGGAAAAATGCAAAAGCCTGTAGGGAGTGCAATTTGAAATCTTTGGGTAATTTAAAATTACTTATTCTTTCCAAAGAGGACAAGAAATCATTTGAATACTCACAGTTGTATTGACAAAAATTTACTTTTAGTTTCAGCTTTCTGCATTGTGTGGTATCAATTGAAGCACCACTGCCAAAACATTTTGCATACATGTTTATAATTGGGTAGATAAAAATTCATAGTATGCTGTAAATTTGCAAGTCTCCCATTATTTTCCCTAATTGTGGAACTTCACAGATCTCTTCTTTTCATTTCAGGATGCTAATGTGAAGCTCATTAGAGACCTGCGAGCTGAAATAGACCGGCTGAAAAATATGATTAGCCCAGTAAGAAAGGAACTGCTTACTACAGAAGAGATTACTTATTTCATAAAATAATCAAAACTTGCTTTTTTTTACGCCTGTTAATCTTTAAGTGGTTTTTGAACATATGCCTCAGGTTAAAATTTGGTTTGACCTCTTATCTCTGCAGGAAATGTTAGGAGAAGCTGAATTAGCTGCTGCCAAAAAACTGTCAGAGAATGAAGCACGTGTGACAGAACTCACTGATCGGTGGAAGGACAGATGGAGAGAGACCCAGAGAATATTAGAGGTTCATAATTTTTAAAAATTTATTCAGTGTTTTTCACTATGGTTTTGAAGTACTGAGATGTGTATGTACAGTCGAGAATCCTACTTACTCACACCCAGTTAACTCTAATCCCCACTAGCTTGAACAAAATCCCGTTTCTCTTGGATTTGACCCCATTTTTCTAGTCATTTACTATCAGCTAACTTGAACTTGCCATGACTAACTCAAACTCCCCCTAAACTTGATATCTTGATGCAATGTCGGTTGATAAACATCAAAGTGTCAGAACATAGATGATTGATGTAGTATGTGTAACGAAACTTCTCAAACTAAACTTTATTACAAAAAAAGCTCCTATAAAGCAAACAAAATTCATGAAAATTACTGTTCATCATAAAAGAATGGTGAAAAAATTATTCCTCATTAATTACATGTTCTAACAGGATAATTGAAATCAATGCCAACCCCAATTACTCAAACCCCCTCTAACGTGAACCATTGTTTGTTTCCCTGGGGAGTCTGAGTTAGAGGGATTCTACTGCATGTGTACACCCCAGACAAAACAAAGGAAAATCTTCTCACCCAACAACTTAACTCAAAAGTAACAATCTTTACTAATAAATGTAGACTGATTCACTCAGCTAATTACACCTAGAGGAATGTATAGGAAACTAATGCCTTGCTTTAAAATTTTGAAGTACAAAGTTCTGTAAATTTTACTTATAGAATTATATTAATTTAATTTCTCTTTGTTTTAGGAAAGAGAAATGAAGCTTCAGCAAGAAGGTGTTGGAATCAAGATGGATTCAGTTCTTCCTCATTTAGTTTTAGTGGATGATGATCTTCTTAGCACTGGAATTGTGGTCTATCATCTTAAGGTAGTTCTCCACCATTTTTTGGTGAAAATTTTTGTTACCAGTTTTAGGTATAAAATTTCCATAAGGCTAACCCTGAACCCCCCTAAGCCAACTTAAGAGGCTATTGATTATTAAACAAATTCTCCTAAGTAGCACTTTTAAAAATGTATGGCGAAGAGTATGGAGAATGTGTAAAGGTTGAACATAAAGGCAAAATATTGTGCCTGCTTTTAGAAAGCTGCCTGTTTAACTCACCTGAATAAACTCTCCTAAACAACATCTCAAGAATTGTATGGCAGACAGTTGGGAGAATTGCTATTGAAATCTGAGATTGAAAGTGTTTAGCATGAACCATGAAACAAATTTGATGAAAAAAATATATATTTTCCCATCTTAATGGAAAAAGCTTATTACCTTTCAGTTTGAAGTGGCATTTTGACAAAGTTAATTAGTGAATGCTTTTAAAATCAAAACAGTCTATAAAAGTTTTTGAGTGCAACCTCTTGCATGTAATGTACATACAGAAGGTTTAAAACTTAGTCAATGAAAGTTTAGCTCTGAGCACCTCTCTGACGTGAAAAAGGGCTGAGAAAGAGTATTAATTTGAGATTTTGGAGTTTTATTAAGGCTTCAAGCCTTTTAAACCAACGACAATTAAATGTTTACAAAGCCTTGTTTTTCTTAATCAATAGGTGGTATTTTGAAATCAGTCTGCATGTGATAATTGTATGGATGTCTTTCTTTTGTCTTTCGAAAGCTCATCCTTTGCACAAAGCTTCTCTAAGCTTTGAAAATTCCTTGAAATATTTGACACATTAGGTGACATTGTGAGCAGTTTACCGAGGGCGTTGTTTTATTTTGAAACATGTGGTTAAGAAATTTATCTCTAACACGTAGCATTTGCTTTCAAGCAAATTTGCATGTTATGCTTCAATGGATCTGAGAGAATTTGAGGAATCTGTTCCTTGTTACGTATTGGTTTTTAATATGTACTTTGCTTTCAAAGTACTCTAAGTTTTTCATATTGCTCGGTGATCGAGGGACTGAAACTGATTGTTCTTGTTCTTTCGGTGTTTTTAAGGAAGGGTTTACTACAGCCGGACTCGCTGACAACCCAAAGAAACAAGATATTGGTAATGTGACTGAATTTTTGTAGCTATATTGCTGGGTATTTTGTTGTTTGTGATGATCAAGCAACTCGGTAGTCTCCGAATCACATGTATGTGTATGTGGACAGTCAATCAAAGTTTCCCCCTTCGTTGTAGATGAAGAAACACAAGAAAATTCTGCGTAGTTATGCACTGTAATGATTACTTACTCTCAAAGATTTTCATACAGACGCGCATTGTATATTAGATACATCATGTACACGTTTTCGCTACTCGTAACTACCAGACTCGCGGGGGTTTGAATCAAGAACCTGGATAGTGTTGATAATCTATACATTTCTAGCAAGTTATAATCTTTTTCTCAAGAAATCAACGCGTTGAAATTCAAAGTATGCAAGGTTCCACTGAATGAAATGTAACTAATTGATTACTCTTGAATATAGAATTTCTAGTAAGTTGTTTTGGCAATCATAATAATCTACGAAATTCATGCGCTTCTTGTGCATAATTCTCCTCTCTTCTGATCACTCAAACCACTTACTGAATTTGATTATTTCTACCAATCCCTGGTCGACGAAATCAAATTACGATTTGCATTTAAATAGTCGACGGACCCTAAGAGTGTGTCTGTAAATCCTCTCAGACGACCGAAACATCCAGGCGGAAAAAACTGTTGGCCAAATAACGATTTTATTCACCATGAACAACCATTCTGGTTTTTATTGTGAAGTGCGTTGACTATATGGGTACTTTATTTTCCTGATTTCTTGAAATTAGTTTAAAATATAGAAGTTAAGCATTGTGTAATTGTTTGAGCTAAAATTAGTTTGAAGACCATAATAGCCTAAAACACATAAAGAGAACTCTATCAAGCAACACGTGTTATATAATAAGCTCAGTTATGCACGCATTCTGATTGGTTCTCACTTATGGTCTATAAGGGGACAGACGTATAATTGACGTCATCATTAAAACTTTTTTTAATTCTTTATTATATAAAACAAATAGATTCCAAGTTGCCGTACGTCTGTTCAGTAATAGATCACAGAGGACGTCAAAATGTGGTAAGAACATCAGTGACACACTCGGCTGCGCCTCGTTTGCCACTTTTTTGTTCTTACCACATTTTGACGTCATCTGTGATCTATTACTGAACAGACGCACGGCAACTTGGAATCTATTTGTTAGACTGATTGGATTATAGTTTCGTTTTCATAGACAAATTAGTACTTTCAGTAAAATTAACATGTTTTAAATTCCGTAGAAGGCCTATGTTAGTATTGTACAATCTAAATCAGTTACTTATTTCACTCTGGAATCTATTTAACAAATAGATTCCAAGTTACCGTGCCCCTATTCAGTAATAGATCACAGATGACGTCAAAATGTGGACTCTGGTCCCCTCAATCCGCTGTGAGTTTTTAAAATATCCCCACAACGTCGTTTTTAAAATAGTGAATGTATTTTCTTGTTTCTTTAGTAATCAGCGGACCCGATTCAGAGGAGAATCACTGTGTATTTGAACACAGCAAAGGTCATGTAATCCTCAACCCGCTGGATTCGAAATGCACCGTCAATGAACATGCCATTTCGAAGCCGACAAGATTATTTCAAGGTAATACTACTTGTACTTTGGTCAGACAGCTGGGGGGAGGGGGATGATTTTTCCAAAGGAGGGAAGCTCTTATCCAGGGTTCAAAGTCGAACTTGGGATAATAATGGTGACAGAACGCATTGTTTTATTTGTCAGGTGATGTGATTCTGTTGGGTACGACAAACGTTTTTCGTTTCAACCATCCTAGAGAAGCAGCAGAGTTAAGAGAGAAGAGAAAGGTAAGGTTTCATATTTCTTCTCCGTCATACGGAAACTGAATGTTTGATCCTAATAGCCATGAGGATCAGTTTGCTACTGCAAATACACGTTTTGTGGCATTTGTCTGTACCTATTGTTTCTAAATCCTCTTCTTTTATTATGTTAAGTGATTTTTTATATATTATTTTGTAGCCTAACTCCTGTAATAACGCACTAATTTCCAATAAGGTATCCTAAAATGTTTTCGGCAGAAATCGTTTGGGTAAAATGGTGGTATATTTTCCCTTCTCCCTACCATCAATAACTTATTGAAGTTTATAATTGAATTCAGCCTTTTTCGGGTTTCAAAAATCCCTACTTCCTAAATGTGTTTGGGTGCGAGATACTTCTTGGGAAAGGGTTTTGGCAGAGATTATAACATTATAGTCATATCGAAGGCGTACCCTCGTTTTGAAACAGAGGCTTTGGGCATCTCGGAAATGACCAATATCTTTAAACCTCCCCTCCCTTCCCTTGCCCTCCCCCTCCCCCCTCTGCCATCCTGTGTTGTGTTGTTTGTTTACTGATCATTCTAACTCTTAATCTACTTATCTTGTTTCCTAACCGATAATTTCGTTGTCATGGCCACACCAACTATTTACAGGAAGAACGTGGGGTGAGTAAATAGCTCTGATTTTAATTTCGAAACGTGTTTCTCGTAAACTTCATTAGCCGTCTTCCCCTACCCTAACCCCTTTCCTTCCCCCCTCCCCCCGTCCTAACTTGCTCCAGTACCTGCCACCCTTTAATTCTATTTTAAAACTGGGGGGGAATTATTATTTATGTTACAACTTAAATTTTGATTGAGTCAAAAACTGAACGCAAGAAAGCCCAACAGATCATTCATGATTAGCGCTTCGCTTCGGCGTGAGCGTGTCTTCGCCCGCGGGAAAGTGCGCGGCCTTCAACAACACGGGCCGGTGAGAGATCTCAAAGGGGTCTGGTACCACACCCCGGTAAACCTCTCTCCGACCCTCTCAAATCTTCCCGCGGGCGGAGAAATGCACGTCCTGTAGCGCGAATAATGAGGGCCTGCTCCAAGGCTACTGTTTCTTTTTGACCCTTCAATTCCCATGAGTGACCAAGACAGAATTTCTCCTTACGATATCAATACAATATCAACCAGATTAGTGATGAGAGTAAAGACAAATGGTTGACAGTAAGGAGAATTACAAATTTGGTCTGGGAGTTGAAGGGTGAAGTTTGATAAGACCACGTAATCATTTCAATTAATATAATAACCTTTGATCCATTAACAGAGTTCACTTGGTGGGGCTTCCTCTTTGGCTTGGTCTACAAAATTCCGCAGCGAAACAGACTTGGTATTCAAACGAGGAACAGAGTAAGCGTTTTATGGTGGCAATTTTTTAGGAGGCCTAGAAACTAGTACCCATTTCCCACATTCCTTAGCATGTATCCAATAAACAGCTAATCTCTCTTCGTTGATAGAAAAATCGCTGAATACAAATACTGCTGTCACTATGATGTAGGAGAACTTTCGACCTTTGAGACTTAAATGTCGTTGGAAGTGTGAACTTTTTCGAGGATAGAAATTAAAAACTTTTGGCTTTCAATATAAATAAGTATCTAAAAAAAAATTGTGAAAACGAGACGATGTCGACTGAGCTCCTTACACTGGATAAGTAGCTATGTAGTATTAATCCTTTAACTCCCAAGATCTGATAGTCAATTCTTCCCACCAGCTACTACATATTTCCTTTTAAATTAGTTACCAGAATTTGGTGTTAGATCAAGACGACAACTTCTACTTGATATGTTTGAGTATTCTCATCACCTGTTTGCTGGATAATGTATGGATATTTTAGGGAGAAGTTAGATTTCAATCACCTGTGGGTTAATGGATAATCTGGTGTAAGAGCTGGCTCAATAAACTCGTATTGGTCATTGAGCAGTTATTACTATTAACTGTCCCGTTGTAAGCACCTCTTGTGAATGTATATTCGTTGTTGCAGGTTACTGCTATCAGGATTTTGACAGGACTGTTAGTTCAACTTACTGAAATTTTTTTAGTGAGAGCCATTTGCGATTGAGTATTGTTCTGGGTTTACATCCGGGACTGTTTTGGTTTTTACCTCATTAGAGCTCTGTGATTGGTTATTGAGACTCCCGCCAAATTTTCAACCAATCAAATACAAAGGTTAATTTTCCCGCGGTTCAGGAAGTTCGCATGGTTTTTTTTAAGTCCTCGTTTTTTATTCTGATCAGCTGTTGTGATTACTTCGGTGTTTGCCTTTCAAACTCAATCGGAAATTGCTCTTAAATACCGCACTTTACATGACTTATTATTAAAGTAATGCAGCGCCAGCCTGCTTGAGGAAACACTTTTGAGACTGGACCAGAAATATTTCAATCTAATGACGAAGCCCTTCATGCTTAGATGTGATGATCGTGATTTGATTCTTGTCTGAGATTCAAGAATAAAAACACTGAATAGTTTCGTTCAGTGTTCTTAGAAATGTCATGCACTCAGCAGCAATCTCCTAAGTAACCTAAAACAAGCGAATTATCACCTAATCTTCATTCGAGAAGATAACTGACTTATCAAAGGCAATATCACTAACGTATGGTTCTTGATGTAAATACAAAAAAATAACTCATTCTTCTTCTGTTTTAAATCCACAGCGAAGAATCTCTCAGTCGTCAACTTGAGGAGGCAAAGTAAGAAATTTGTGAAAACGTTGTCTTCAACTTTCTCATCTGCGCTGACTTTAATGTGAAAAGGAATATCAGTGATATATCATTTTCAATTATTTTACTTAAAGAGTTTGTAGAAATCTTTAAAAATTTATTTGCAAAATTTGAATTTTGATTTTGAAAAATTGTTTTGATTATTTCCAGACCATGAATATTTTGTCAATTTTTTGTGCCTTTAGAAATGAACTGGAGAAACAGAAGCAGCTTGAAGCTTTAAAGATTGAAGAAGCTAGGTAATGCCAGCAGAATAATAATGAAATTTAGAGGCTGACTAAACATCCTCTCCCCGCGCCCCTACCCTTATAGCGAGAGAAGTTTATCATAAGTTATAAATTTCCCACCTCAAACAACATGCGCCTTTAGTGATAAGGAAACTTCTAAAACCGAGATTAAAACTTTTTGTGTCCAATCTTTTGTGTCCAAGGGCGGATTTTGCCTCACAGATCCAAGAAGAATCTAAACGACTCAATGAAACAAGGTAAACACTCCATTTACTCGACATAAATAAACGCCAAATGTCACGGTTGAGAAGTTAAGAAGAAGGTACCTCTGAGCGCCTTCTAGCTAAGGACTGTGTGATGTAGCTTCTACAAGTCCTCACGCTCACTCAGCGCCAGCTGATCCAGGTACAGATACTGAGACTTTGGCATGAAATCAGCGTCGTAGCCTGGGTTCTATCCTGAAACTAGCGACACATCTGGCTTGAATCGGTTGTTGCTTCTCGTCTTTGCTCTGAGAGTTCCACAATGTCTCGCCCCCCACAAAACCAACATTCCAAATCATAGTTTTACCCGGAAAACATTTAATGTTGCAAGTTATGTTTATATTTATTCGACTACGAGACACGAAGGGCTCGTCCTTCTCAGGCTCTAGCATTTGTAATAAATGCAGTTTTTCTCTTCGTCAGGGCTGAACTCGAGCGACAGAGAAGGCTTCATGCAATGGAAGTGCAGAGTGTCGAAGAAGCAAGGTACAGATTGCGCGCGCAGTTGAGCAACGTTCGTGTAGATCATTAATTTGTGTATCAAACAGTCATAACCTATGCCAGACCTTTAGTTAACCCTTTAAATCCCAAGATTTCATGAGTAATTCTCCTTACTGTCTGCCATACAGTTTATGTATTTCAGTTTGGAGAATTTGGAATTGGATCAACCAATAATCCCTTAATTGATGTTTTTCTTAATTCTCTGTACTTTTCTGCTTGATATCGTACTGATAATGTAAGAAGAAATTCTGTCCAGGTCACTAGTCACTAATAGCGAAGAGCGAAAACATGAGAGAGCCTTACGTGTTGTTTTTAAGAGCTTGCGCTTCGATTGTCTGACATAAGCCTCCTCATCATTTCGCCCTGCGCTGCAGTTGCGTCCCATATACAAAATGAACATTTGGGACAGGTTGAACGGCCGAGCCGATGGGTTCAAATTGAAAGCGACCATGAAAGAATTGAAGCACAACAGACATTATGAATTTTCTATTTCAGGGGTTGACAAATATAGCACAGTGGAAGATTCCGCAATGGTCTGTTCAGTTCTGTGACCACATACTGAGTCTATTCCTTTTTTGCAGGAGTAAAGTCAAGGAATTGAGCCAAAAACACGAACAGGCAGAACTGGAAAGGAAAGCTACAGAAGCAGAATTTAGTAAAGAAATCGAAACACGGGAGCAGGATTTGAAAATGCAGAGAGAGCAAGTCGATAGACTGCGAGACGATATCGAAAACCTAAATCGCAAATCAGAGAAAGAGTTGTCAGAATTGAAGAAGCAAATCAGGCAACAGAAGGAGGAAGAGCTAGTACGTTTGAACGAAAATATGAAAAAGATTATGGAGCTAGAGGAGGAAAGGGACAAAACTAAACTGCAAGCGATGAAAGAACGGGAGGAGTTGCAACAAAAGTGGAGGGATGAATCGAAAAACGTGCAGCTTGAAAGGGAGGAGTTGAAACAAAAGCAGCGAGACTACGAAAGGAAATTTAGCGTACTCGAGGAATCAAGAAGGGAGGCCATGTTGGAAAAGGATGAATTTGAAATAGAAAAATCAAGAGCGCTGGAAGAGATTCGGCGTCAAGAAAAAAAGCTTGAAGAGTTAAGAACAGAAAGAGAAAAAGTGCTTGATATCGCTAATAACGATATCCGAAAGCGACGAGAAGTTCTAGAGTTGGAATTTTTTGAGGAAAAGAGCGAACTGGAAGAAGAGAGAAATTATCTGGAAGAGCAGATACATGGTTACGAGGCTCTCGTGGATATTACCGCTGACAATCTAGCGGAAAAGCAGAATGCTTTGGATACGAGGACACGAGAAGAAAATGCGAAAATAGAAGAAGCCAAACAGAAGCTTCGAGACATGGAGGAGAATTTGAATGAGACCATAACAACAGCTGAGGATGATTTTGTGCGAAAGAGACTGGATTATCAAGACAATGTCGATAGGCAACAACAAGAAATCAACAGAACAAGGGAGAATTTAAACTCGAAGGTTAAAGAATGGAACGAATTGACACAAAAACTTGAGAAATGCGCAGGAGAAGAAAAATTACAGGTCCAGAGAGAGATGGAGCGCACCTCAGCAATCGTCGAGATTGAAAAGACTCGACTGGCTTCCTTAGAGGAAGACAAACAAAAAATGACAGAAACGTTCGAGAAGGATATGGAAACCGACTTGATCGTTCTCAACGAAAAGAAACAAAAAGATAGAGAAGCAATTGAATTGGAAAGATTAAATTTAGATTCGTTGGAAGACTCTAAGAGACAGAAGCTGGAGACAGAGGAAGTGGAATTCAAACAGGCTCAAGAACAGTACAACCAAGCTAAAATGCTCTTGATCGAAACCAAGAGAAGTTTATTGGATTTGGAGAAAAGGCAAGGCAAGTTCTCCACCAAGGCAGAAGACGGACTTCTACGACTGTCGAAGGTGCTAGAAGGAGATCTTGTGTCACAGGCAAAACAGGAAGATATGTACCTCCTGAGGGAACACAGGATCTCTTTGAAAGAAATCGACGTGGAAGGGAAAATGAAAATTTCTGAAAAGCAGGAGATGTTGACTGCGGAATCGGAAAAACTTTTTAATCTTAGGAAGAATCTGAGTTTCGTGTTGGAAGATACCGAAAAAGCACAAGAGAAAGCCGAGGCGGAATGGCGCGAGTTACAGAGCAGGTTTGCGCATGACAGAGAGGAGGAGAAAACCACTAGGGAGGCCATGGAAGAAAGTCTAAGAGACATCGAAGAGGAAGCGACGCTTTCAAAAAGTCTCACACAAAGAGAGATCGGATCCCCAACGACAGTAAGCTTGATATTAGCTCACGAGAAACAGAGGTTAGTGCAGACAAGTATTTCCAGGAATCAAAGTTTAAAGAATTGAGAAGCCGATTCTAACACCCTAACAAGTCCATTTTTCTCTTTAACTTATATTTTTATTGTATTATTTTCAGAACTTGAACCCCCTTCTTGAATGAAAACAGATGGACTTTACAGGCCCGTTAAGTTACCGGGACCTTCGAGAAACGGGCCCTAGGAATTTCCTCGTTTCACAGAGTTTTGCAGATTTTTATTTATTAATTTTCGCGCTACATCCCACATATTTCTACCCTTATAGTTTTGGAACTGAGAGTTGGGTGCAAAATCAAACTATTTCATTTAGTTGGTATTGATCTCACTTCGTACCGCCTGCCTGTTTGAAAATGTATTAATACTACAAGAAGAAATTCATTTTGGTCGCTGCAGGGAGTGAAAGGGTTAACCTGACTCACTCTTAAAAGTCAACCTGCTGTATTAACGAGCAATTAACTATTTTTTGCTCTAGAATCAAAGCGGAGATGGAAAACAAACTGAGAGAAGTAGAGGAACGTAAAAGTCGCGAGGTGGAGGAACTGAGACTTGAAAAACAGGACATATTGAGCAAACTGGACAAAGAGAAGGAAGATCTGGAGAGACAGAAAGAGGAACTGGAAACGCTCATTCATAAAGAAAAGGTAGAATTGGACAAGGAACGTAAAGTCCTGGAGAGAGAGAAACTGGAGGAGATTGAGGGGATTATCAAAGATAAAGAGATGGAGATAGAGGAACTGAAAGAGAAGGCTCAGCATGAGATTGATGAATTGCGGGACAGACTTGACGAAACGGAAAGGTTAAACATTTATCACTTGGGTTCCGAAACCCTTTACAATCTGTAAACATCAGTTTGCAAGTTGTCCCTACTGTATAAAACAAATTTTCGTGTTTGTTTCTCTACAGGGAAGTGGTTCTCTTGCAAGAAAAGCTTTCGACTTACAATTCATTCATGGTGAGTAACGGAATGTTTCTCTACAGTAAGACAACTCTTTTTGCACTAAGAATTTGTGGTTAATATGAGATCAGAAAAACAGTCAAGACAGATTAAAAAAACACCTTCATTAGGGTATAAGGAGTGGAGTGGAAATGTGATAAATAACTGCATTTTTTCAGTGCTGCTACCGAAAAAGGGACAGATTTAATTTATTATGGGTATCACTGGTGATTTGTTATGATACACACATGGGACCAGGTTTAGTTTCCCTTAACTGAAAGTGCCATTTAGTGGAGTTAAGAGGTCATATTAGTATTTTTTAAAGTCGATGAAATGCACAGAGTTTGCGGGGAGTATGTAAACAGAAATCTCTAAAGAATTTGAGGGTAGTATCAGATGCATATAATCGGTTGTCAGTATCCCTTGCATTGAGTGGTACAATGATCCGTTTTGACCAAAAAAATATATCTATATTTTCCTAGCAAAAAAATCAAATAGATAAACTACGAATCTGCAGTTGTTTTACTTCTTGTCTGATTAGGCAGCCATTTTTCTTTCTTTTGCCAAGGAAGGTACACCGTATGTCAAAGTTGGCACGCTGGTTATGTGGATTTGAAAAGTTGCGGTCCCGAAAGTAAAATTTTAATATTTATTTTTTTCGTATATGAATTGTTTCAATTCTTAGGTACCTAATGGTCACGAAGAAGATGAACTTGCTGATGGAGAAGTGATGAACTACATGTGTCGTCAAGAGGTTTGTCTTAAAATTGATCCAACGATTAGTAATACGAGGAAAAACTGAATCCTCTGCATCGTCATTCGGAACTCAGCTACATATGTCCAACATCTTTCTACACCGGGCAACCGATATCAGATTTATCTATCGTCCTTACTCTTTGTTCGCTAACTGAAAGACACTGATCAGAGCAGTACGCGGGGCATTTGTCAACGAGTTTTTTCTTGCTCAGAATTAGGGCATCTCACCACGAAATGATAACGACGCAAGTTCGATTTCTCGTGTGGGACTTAAACTCTCCTACCTTTCCCACCTACGTGAAAAAAACTTTTTTTCTCCAGTCTTTTTTTATCGTTATATGATCTTTATTACTTTATATTATTGACTGTTGTACGATTTTTTACTTCCTCAGAGTGAACTTTACGGAAGTAATCTAAGCCTGACTGATTCAGTGTCACCGCCTGTAATCACCCCACCCCCCACCCCTGTGAATCGCTTCTTGGCCTCCGTGAGTTCTTCGAAACGTAACCAGATCCACGTCTGTATACCACGTTACATACTTCGAGGCCTGGGTCGAGATTCGTACCACGTGTTCGAGGTGAAGGTGAGTGTTTCGATTAAAATAGATTTAACTCATTCACTCGCCTCCTGATCAGAGTAATAATTCTCCGTTTTGCGGCCTAGCGTTTCGATAAGCTAGTAATGGAAGGATTCCACGTTTAGCCGGCTCGTAAAGAAAGGATAACAAATTTTACTCTCCTTTTCTTCAAAAACTCATTTCGCAATGGAAAAAATTCTTATTGTTCATAAATATTCAATTATCTTGCTTATTTATGTAACTGGGGGTGCAGGAAGTAGGCATCTTGACTGAAAAAAGGGCATTTGAGAGGTTATATTGTCTCTCCAAACGTTGTACCGATAGCATTATGGTGTGTGTTATATTTCAGAGTACGGTTGGAGCAGATTCGTGGTCCGTGTATCGCAGATATCGGAAATTTCGAGAACTGCACAAATCAATGAGGAAATACTATCATGAGGTACGTCGTATCAGACAATTTTAAGCCTCACTATTTTTCATTTGCCCCGTTGCTTGGCAACATGACGTCACCCAAAGCGTCATGCTCACGAGAAGTGATTTCCTATCGCAAAGCCGAATACTGTTGTTATTAGAACAAAAGTTTGAGTTTGTTCTCCAATTAAAACATAATGGAAAATAGATGTAACACGTCTGTGGAACATGTATGGGAAGGAGAGGTTCTGGGTGAGAGTAAACCCGATAAAAACTGATTTCGACGACAGTAAAGCATGTGTTAATAACTTGAGCAGAGGTCATCATCATTAGGCGGGTGTTAACTTTTTTTCATAGAAGCTAAGCAGAAACTATGCAAAAGCACCTGTGTAGCACCTTCGTTTTATCTTGTTACTTTTATCCTATGAATCATGTTGGAAACACTCTTTCCCGTTGTCTTTCAGGTTGGTGGTTTAGATTTTCCAAACCGCCGGTTTTTCGGTAACAGAGCAGAGGAGTTTGTAAGGGCCCGGAGAGCGCAGCTAGAGGTCTGATAAAACTTTTTATTTGCTGCCCATATTGTCTGTGCGCTGATTGACGTAATTATTTTCCCTTCTTCCGATCTCCTAGTTTGCTTATTTGAGAAATTTAGTGCATATGGCACGATGATGTTGTCGTCTAATTCAGTAAATTCCGTTTATGTAGAAGCATTTTGAGGTATTCAGAGCGCACAAATGCCTGATCACTGCACGTGTATAGAGTATTTTTGAGGAAGCTTGCCATTCTACCAAACTGGCAAAACTCTAATGAAATTGAAGGAAAGTTTCCTCGCTAAATTTTAAGTTAAAGTAAACGTTCCATTTGAACTTCAACTGGCTACATTTCCATTTTCGGCCAGTTGAAAGTTTCCACTGAATTCTAACTTTCGTTAAGTCATCCCATACCTTAACTGGTTTTCTGTTCTCTCTTTTCAGACATATCTTCAATCATTCATTGGGCTGTGTTCAAAAATTTCAGACTGCCCCATATCAGCCATGTCAGGCCGGCCCCTCACAAAACGGGACCTGTGCGATTTCGCGCCATTTTTCAAACAGGGAATCTTTGAACAAACAAAGAATTACACTGGGTAGTCTAACGGGTGGCGAAAGAAGACAGTGGGCTCGTGGTGTGTGGTAGAGAGTATTGCCTGGTGATATGACGTAGCTTACTTCATGATCACATCATGTTCGTGGTTTATCCACCGGCCGATACTAGTCGAAATATTCCCGGATCAGTCACGAGAATTTGCCGAAAGTAACATGTCGTTGGGCATACATAACGCGTCTCTATGAAGGGCGGTAAAACCAAATACAAAGTAATGGAAAGAGCCAATCAGAGCTAAGAACATTTCACAAGGAGCCAATAAGAAGCCGGGTGGAAAAAACTAAGAACGTAGGATGTTTATTAGGTTAGAACAGAAAGGTAAGAATTGTATGATAACCCTTTAAGTCCCTTGAGTGACCAAGACAGAATTTCTCCTTACAATATCGATACAATATCAAGCAGACGAGTAATGAGAATAAAGACAAATATTAATTAGGAGATGATTAGTTGGTCCAATACCAAATTCTCTGAACTAACATCGTGAGAATTGTATGGCGGACAGTAAGGAGAATTGCTGATGAGATCTTGGGAGTTAAAGGATTAAGTGGTTAACGAGTTAAAAGAGGCCTTTAGAATTCTAAGAATATTATATGAGTTAGTTTTGAGATAACTTCCATATTTTCTTAGGTATTGATATTTTCCTGATATGTATTGTCAAAAGACGATCAATAATTTGACTCCACTGTAAAATTAATGTTTCATTTTTTGGTATTTTTGGGGCGGGGGAGTGTGGAATAATTTTTGGAATCCAATGAATTTCTTTAAAATTTTGTTTTGTAGTATGAAGATTTGGACAATTTTGTAAACTTTTCCGTTTATCCTTTTTTTCAAAAATTATAGAAAAAACTACTTTTAAACAGTCACACAATTTGAGTGCCAGTATATTTGTCCTAGACATTGCCAGAGTTCCATTTATCGAATGGCTATCGCAGTTTCGAGTCTGAACATATTAACCAAAGCCGTGAGGAAAGTTGCCGTAAATAATCATCCCTTTTACAAGTGATTATTGCGTTATTAATAACAGAGGAATTGTTTTCTTTTTGGAAATAATAATTGTATTTATGTGAACAGCAAACCTCTGACATCGCTTATTTAAAATAATTATTGGCTTTTGTTAGTCAAACGATAAAAGATTGTGATAAAAAAAAAAACCGAATTTATAGGATCAGTTATTTTATGGATGTATGATACAAATAAAGGATAAAAATTGTGCAGAATTTGTATAAATATTCATATTTCTTGTGTGTAAACTGGAAGTAATTCGCCAGACTATGGTTCAGATACCGTAAAGAGTTTCAAAGCTGATGTTTCGAGCGTTAGCCTCTCGTCAGAGCGAATGGAGCCTTCGTTTTGACGAAGGGCTAGCGCTCGAAACGTCAACTTTGAAACTCTTTACGGTGGCCAATTTACGTTATCAACTCAGTTGATAATTCTTAATTACCCTGTTATACTCTTCCACCGATGCAGCACCACAGTTTCTTTAGAAACTTACCCTCTTTATAGTTCAGATACTGTCGGTATTCCTTTTAACTTGGCACCCGTGGTGCTAAGACAATTTCTTCATGCTAAGATACGGTGGGGTCCCCGGCGAGGCTCAGTTTAAAAAGGAGGCAAGGACGCGGGCTGTTAGAAACCTCTAAACTAGAAATTTTTGAAGCAAACTACGGCTTAGCGTCGGTTGCACAGGGGAGATTGAGTTTGTAGTGAATTGAAATGAAACTACAGTATATGTGCTTGGAT